>NC_056728.1:1776841610-1776849110 GCF_019279795.1 Protopterus annectens | reverse complement strand
TCCATCTGGGACACACACACACACACACACACACACACACACACACACACACACACACACAAAAAGTCTTCTCACAGCTGTAGACCAGAAAAAAAGCTATTCTTTTCTGAAACTGTTGTAAACAGTTTGCTACAAATGCAACAAGTAGCTTCCTTCAGTTAAAGTACTACACATAAAGTGTTTCAGTGCATCAGCCCTGACCAGAAATATGCTTTCCCTATGATGTTTTACATTAATAGCTTCATTTAGATCATCTAATGCAGTCACTTAAAGGTCACTTTCCACTTCTGTTATTGCAATAACTCTTCAACTTACTCTGTACTACTGTGCATTTTTGGCTCCATATGTACTGACACTTATTTGCAAGGAAGCAAAGCTGCCATGCTGCATGTAATGCTGCAGTGACATTTGTGTGACTTGTACTGCCATTCTGCATATTTTGATGCAGCACCATTTGTGTAACTTGCTGTACTGCCATACTGCATGTTATACTGCAGTGTTATTTGTGTGACTTGCTGTACTGCCATACTGCATGTTATACTGCAGTGTTATTTGTGTGACTTGCTGTACTGCCATACTGCATGTTATACTGCAGTGTTATTTGTATGACTTGCTGTACTATCACACAGCAAGCTTTGCTGTAGTGTAATTCCTGTGACTTGCTGTACTGCCATACTGCATGTTATACTGCAGTGTTATTTGTGTGACTTGCTGTACTGCCGTACTGCATGTTATACCGCAGTGTCATTTGTGTGACTTGCTGTACTGCCATACTGTATGTTTTGCTGCAGTGCCATTTGTGTAACTTGCGGTGTCCAGTAGAGTACCACAGGGGGTCTGTGCTGGGCCCCTTACTGTTTGGCATCTGTTTCTCAGAAGTCCAGGTCAAAGTAGACAACCTCTTGCTCACCAAGTTCCCTAATGATTGCAAACTGGGAGAAATCATTCAGTCCCTTAATGATGTCAACATATTACAAGAAGGGCTAACATAAACAAACGATTGGTGCCAAAGCTATGTTTTAAAAATAAATGCAAAAGCATTGCATTATTATTCCCTTTGGCAAAATGGAATTCCCTACAAATTAAAATATTGACAGCACTGCCCTGACTTTCAACCCAGTGGTGTGAGACTTGAGAACAGAGGTTGATAGCAATCTGAACTTTGACCACCAAGTTTCCACAGTGGTAAGGAAAATCTTGTAGGTAGCACACCAAGCACAGGCATAGCATCCACTTCAAGGGATGTGATAACTCCAGTGTTCTTGACCCTCATCAGACCACTAATAGAGTATAATGCACCCTTTTGCATGTACCTCACCACCAGACACCTGCAGCAGCTGGATTGGCCACAGAGGTTTCTCACTAAGAAAATATAGGGACTCTAAGCCATGACCTACATGGACAGGCTGAAAGCTGTATCACTTTACTCTGTATCTTATAGGCTGCTGAGAGGTGACTTGTGCCTGGCCTATAGGGCAGTCTCCATCCCTACCCTAATGGAAATGCTGCACATCTGTAAGTCAAATGGGACAAGAATCACTCACTCTAGGGATCTTAACCTCACCCATGATATTAACAGAACATGCTGGAGAGACCAATATGTCTCCCAGAGACTGATGTTTCTCTGGAAATGACATAAAACAGAGCTCCTCACTGACCCTATTCAAACGCAACCTAGATGATTGAACGGGAGTCCACAACTTCGCACCTGGATGTTGTTGATCACAGACCCAATCTGTTCATAAATTCATTCTGCAAACTACCCATAAAGAACAAATGAGGATACTTGGGATTAACATGGCTATGCTTATAAAGGGTCTAGGGTCGCTAGCCTAATAACCTCCTATGAACCCACGGACCTATACCATACTGTCATACAGCAAGCTATGCTGCAGTGCCATTTGTGTGACTTGCTGTACTGCCATGCTGTATGTCATGCTGCAGTGCCATTTGTGTGACTTGCTGTACTGCCATTCTGCATGTTATGGTGCTGTGCTTTTGTGTGACTTGCTGATGTATGCTGTGTTTTCAGACTGTGCATTACAGTGCACTAAAAAATGAATAAATGTGGCAAACCAAGTCAGAGAAAAACAAAGTAACTGTATAAAACAAAGAACTCCCAACTATAGAAATGCCAATCTGTTTATTGAAATGCCAAACAAGTGCAAAGCTTTCAGGCAAAAACCCTTCAAAAGTGCTAACAATTCATGAAAATAATCTGATTTATATAATACAAAAATTAGCACATGACAACAGCCAACCAATAAAAACCTAACAACAATTAATTAAAATGCATTACTGGAAAATAATTTAAAAAAAAGGAAATAAAAAGGGGGTAGTAAGACTGGAAATTAAAGTAGAAAATATGTAGCAAATGTAAATCAATGAAGTTCTTTCTTTTCTTGATTAGAACTGGTTTAATGCAAACTGCACTATTTAAACCAGGTCTTAAGTCAGCCCCTAATTTTAGTATCCAACTATATTCATTATATTCTAAAGCATTATTAAGATCACCACCTCTAATATGCCTCTGTACTACATCTGTCACTCTAAACCTAAACTCATGAATTTCATCAGTATCTAAGATGTGTTTACTTAATCCATTAGTTAAAATCAGACTGAGATTTGCTTATAGAAACTGTAAGAATTTGAAGAGAAGGTTATGTTATAAAGATTTCAAACAAACTAATAATAATGACACTACTAATACGTTTTGAACATTTCCCTGCCATAATTGTCGTTGTTGCAAAGATATTATTTCAAATAACACCTTTACTCACCCGGGAAGCAATAGACTATTTACCTTTCACTGCTATGCCACATGTAATACTACGCATGTCATTTATCTTGAGACCTGTACAAAATGTTTTTGCTTCTATGTTGGGAAATGCGGTCACAGATTTAAAGATCGTATTATTGAGCACAAATCAGATATATGCCAGAAGATTTTAACTAATGCATTAAGCAAACACATCTTAGATACTGACAAAACTCATGAGTTTAGGTTTAGAGTGATAGATGTAGCACAGAGGCATATTAGGCTTGGTGATCTTAATAATGCCTTAGAATATAGTGAATATAGTTGGATTTTAACATTAGGGGCTGACTTAGGACCTGGTTTAATTAGTGCAGTTAGCATTAACCACAGCATAAAAATTCATAAACACTTGAATAACAGAAAAAGCCACAAAGCAGCAAGGACTCATTCCCCAAAATTTATTCTTAGTGCTTTCATCTCAGACAATGACAGATCTGATGAAGTCTTGTCATTGTTTGAGAGAAAAGTGCTAAGAATAAATTTTGGGGAACGAGTCCTTTGCTACATATTTTCTACTTTTATTTCCATTATCACTACCCCCTTTTTATTTTTTAATTATTTTCCAATAATGCATTTTAATTAATTGTTGTTAGGCTTTTATTGGTTGGCTGTTGTCATGTGGTCATTTTTATATTACATAAATCAGATTACTTTCATATAGTGATGATACTGTTTTGCTCGTTATTGATTATCCTTATGTAACATTGTTGAATGTGATGTTGCATACCTGTTACTAATCTGAAAAGGACACTCTCAAATCGGCTAAGAGTAGGAAGCTGCCATTTAGCTTAACAGTGAATGAAAACAGAGGACTCCCAAGTTTCCTGAAAAGATCTTGGTAGAGGTTGTTTAAGTTTAAAGGTATGCAAAGACAAAACTCTAAGTAAGAGAAACCATAGACTTCCTTTCCCATAATTATGTAATGATAGGGTTTCAGTGTTCATGGCATACAATACACTGCAAGTGTTTTTACCAGATAAATTACTATCATTATTGTGCAATTTGACTGAACAACAACACACTTCCAAACAAGTATTTTGTCCCGTAAATAGTGAGAAAATAATAAAATTATTATTTTTTCATTATTTCCTCATCAAAAGCTTTTTACCTGCATTTAGCTGTTTGTCTCTTCCTTTATTGTCTGGTTGACCTCTTAATTCTATTTTTCTGTCAGCTCCCCCAGGATATTGTGTCCATAAAACATTTCAAATTAAATTTCTGTTTTAAATATGAAGAGATGCTTTTGGAAATAACTATTTATGGCACTTACCTGCTCCTGGATCCCGGCCCTTTTTCTGCCTATCTTGAACAGACATTTCAGATAGGACTACTGAATGCTCATTCTTTTCTGAACATTACAGAGCAGTTCATAGAGACAACATAGGCATTATGGAATGCAAATGACTGAACAGATCTTAGATGAGGTAAGGCAATAATCCTTATCTTTGCTTTCTACTGTGATAAAGCAAGCATGTTCAGTGTTGTAATGGAAAAAGGGTAGGGGACAAGAGCTATGCTAATTCTGGCAGCTACTTCCTCCCCCTTCCCAAAGAAGAAAGACAACTATGAGCTGCTCTATCTTTCCCTACCTTGTTCAGTTTGCCACTTCTTCTCTGTGACATGTCTCAGTATGGTGAATAGTGGAACAGACAGTCAATGGTTGGACTCCACTTTAAACTACCGAGGGCAGTTTATACAAAATATGACCTCACATAAAAAATATCTATATGCATAAATGATGACTTAAGAAAAATATATTTTTAGACAACGCATTGCTTTTCAGGGGCTATACGAGCTGGTATTCATACTGACTAGAGAAATTTGACTCAACACCAGGAAACTTCCATTACTCTTCCAGACACTAAGTGGTACCAGAGGGCAGCTACCTTTGTTGAAAGAAATGGAAGAGAAAGATGGCATATGTGATGTTTTGCTAATGGCTGATGTTTGGAATGTGGGCATTAGTGAAACTTTACCCCAAGGATTAAAGTACAAGGTGCTGTTAAGAGTACTGGGGAGGAAGATCCAACTGATTCACAAGCAGTGTAGTTGAGTCAGATTATAAAAAAAGGGACTGGAGAAGAAACAGAGAAATCATTATTATTATCATTGTTATTATTGTTATTATTATTATTATCATTATTATTATTATCATTATTATCATTGTTATTATTGTTATTACTACTATTAGTCAATCTGTTGTGGGGGGGGGTTACTGCACCACATACACTGCATTCAAGAGCTCACTGAAGTCCTACTTTCATATGGCAGACATTTTATCTCATATTAAACAAACATGTAAAGCACTTGGGAATTGTTTAGCGTTTGAAGACTGTTGTTGCACACACACAAAATTACTCATTGTAATAATATGCATTATATCCTCACTGTGAGAATGCCAGGAAGGTCAAAAGGACCATGTGAAATCGTGAATACTATGTTGAGGGTCAAGATAAAGTTTTTCACTCCACACAAGGTGCTAAAGCATCATGTCTTTTCATGACATGATTTGATAAATAAACTGGGTGAGGAATAGGGTTTTGAGTTGAAGACAAAAACAAGCTCACTATTGTAAATTGCTTTATTCAAGACTGGCCAGATTCTCATTCCTTTATGAATGTTCTGTTACTTCACATTAAGTTGATTTTTAGGCATACTGCATAAAGGGCTATAAGTGTGGTTTGCAAGGCTGTATGCCTGGTTTTCTACTTCACATCTTGAGTGATATTACATTAAAGAAAAAACAAACTACAAGTTACTGTGTAGATCACGTAGCCATGAGGGCCATGTATGGTTTGAGTGTCCCACTTTACTAGAGAAAAGGTTGAAGAGTGAAAGGAAGGTAATAGAAGATAAGAATTGTAAAGTCAGGAAAAAGATTGCTGGAGAGTGAATATTTTAAAGAAGATGTCAGTGAAGAATCAGAAAAAAACACAAAGGTAAGAATTAGAGAGCAAACTGAGTGAATGATAAGTCAGCTCCATGACCTGGTTGCCTTTGAATTATGAGTTTTAAAACAGAAATTCTGGCAGGTAATGCAATGGACTAAGTCTCCAAGCTATTAATCGTCTGCTTCCTGTGCCTGGGCTACAGGTACTGATTCTTTCCACCTTCATTTGCCTAATATGTGAATCTGGAGAAATGGGACAGGTGTGTTCAGTTTACCTGGTCAACAAATAGTTAAAAAGCAAAAAGGCACTTTTGTGTATAATGAATGAGAGGCTACATAGTGGCCTTACAGTGGAAGAAACAGGAAGAAGGGTAATACAATGTATAAGGAGGAAGGGAGAGAATAAAGCTTTTCACAAAGGAAGGCCTATAAAATGAATGCATACAAGTTAGACATTATTTATGAGAATTCTGAAGAATTTTTGTTCAGAAAATATTACAGGAAGTTTTAAAAGAATGGGTATTTAGGGTTAAAGTAAGGAAGATTAATGACATTTTAATAATAGTGAAAGAAGCAAGTGGTAATGTATTGAGAGAATAAGGTGATGAGAGAGCATTTGCATGTGACATAGTGAAAGTTTCTGGCTAAATGTGTCATAGACTGATATGGATAGTATTGAAAGGGCATAAAGTTGTAGAAAAGCTATGGAGGTACTAAAATCAGTACATAAAATTCCATGGTTGTTGGTGATGGTGAATGAATGACTGAGAAGAAGGTTTAAGGTGTGTGGTGGGGTGAAGCAGGTGTGCCCTTTAAGTGTGTCTTTGTGATCATGATAAATGCTGTAGTGGAGATGTGTGGGAGTGAGATGCAAGAAGAAAGATGGGAGATAAGAAATGAGGTGAAGTTACTTTTGTTATTATCTTCACACAGATGATTTATTGACGAACGTAAAACAAAGTAAGGATGAAAGAGGTAATGGTAAAAGCTGATATGTTAGAAGAAAAAATAGAACTACATTTGAATAAAGAAGAAAGCAAATGCTTTGGTGTGGCAGTGAAGATAGGTGTCATCTATTTTTTTAATGAATAAGATTCGTTCATTAGGCTTAAGGTTTGAAAGATGTAGAACAGTAGTAGTGAATCAGTTGAAATAAATAGTACAACAATTAGTAAAATAACAATATGGTGGAAAACAATTCAGTGGTGTTATTTTTGAGAAAGCATATATGTTAAATATGTATGTTTTAGGGAAATTAGCAAATTTATAAGGACTATATATGTTTCCCATGAAACAGAATGGGAGTTGTTACAGATATATTTTTTTCCTGGATATCAAGATTGAATTCTGCTAAAAAGCAGTGCTATTAAGCATCAAGGGGTGAATTCAGTTACTCCAATTGAGTTTAAGGCATCGGTGAATTTTTTCCAGGTAATAAAAACAGTGAAAGAAATGAAACAAAAACAAATGGTTACAGTACAAAAACATGTGGAAAGAAGAAAGGAGACTATAAATTGTGATGGAAAGGGAAATTATGGTAAAATTAAGTTGTGTAAAATAAGAAAAGATACAAAAGGAGAAAATAAATGATGGTATAATAAGCTAATAATAAAAAAATAATGGTTTCATGGGAAGGATTAGATGAAGAGTAGCACAGTGGTGCAGCAGATAGTGTTTCACCTTCCAGCAAGAGGTTCCCCAGTTCAATTCTTGGCTGGGGTGACTTATGTGTGGAGTCTGCATGTCCTCCTTGTGTTTGCGTGGGTTCCTCTCACATTCCAAAGACATGCAG
>NC_056728.1:1776746610-1776836610 GCF_019279795.1 Protopterus annectens | reverse complement strand
GCTCACGTCACATACAGATTTTGATTTGCACTAGAGACAGGAACCATCTCAAGAAGTTTATTCAGTACTGAAACATTGTTTTCCATTTCAGAACTATCTGAATATGACTGTCTGCCTTCTTGTAAAGGACTGGTTGCTGGTTCACTCAAGGAACTCATAGCACTAGTATGCACAGTCTGTTGTGGCTTTGGCCCTAGGACAGGCAAAATGTGTCTGCGCTTTCTTCTGTTGTGTACTTCTCACTGAATTATGCAGGACCTTGGTTCAGCACAAATGTCCTTCACAGTGCCTACATGATCATGACCTTTTGAAGTCTGCATTCTGACAACTTCAACTTGTAACAGTGGTCAAAGAGGTCCACTGGTTTTGTCATAGAATAACTTTTATAATTGTTGTTTTTTCAGTAGTTGAGCTTTGACTATCTCATTGCTGTTTGAAGTTGGTACTAACAGCTGTTTGATGACTGGAAGAGTTGTTTGTGATTGTCTTGACATCAGTCTTTGAGCTGGTGACCCAAGTGTCTGATCATGAGGAATGTTTTGAAGGTTTAGTAAATTGAGGAATACATGAATTTCATCTCTTTTGGACTTTTCCATTAAATGCTTTGCACTGGAAACTGCATGTTCAGCCAGACCATTAGCTTGTGGGTATTCTGGGCTGCTGGTTACATGAATAAAATCCAAGATGTAACAAATTCTTTAAAACATTGACGAGTAAATTGTGCACCATTATTTGAGATGACTTTATGTAGGCTTCCATGGACTGAAAAGTGCCTCTTTAGTTTTGTAATTACTGCGCTAGATGTCAAATTATGGAGTGTTAACTTCAAATCATCCAGAGAATCAACTAGTACCAGGTAATGTTGACCATTCCATTTTAAAATACCTACTGCAACTGTTGACCATGGTAAGTCGAGTTTATATTAGATGATCGAACTTCCAAAAGTTCGACTGTCATATGGTCAACACCATATGATTGAACTTTTGAAAGTTTGAACATTTTAATGGAGATCTCAGTACAGAGCGGAATGGGAAGATTTCCCTTTTCTGCACCTTCTGACCTCATGTGCACTGTCTAGAACTTTCCTGAGATTCCTGTTGTGTTTCTTTTCTCCATTGCCTCCAGCAATAATGTCATCCACTATAATGGCCCAAGGATATCCAGCAAATATTTGTTCTATGGCATTTTGGAATACCTCGCTGGTGGAAGTGATTCCAAAAGCCATCCTCAAAAATCTGAATCTCACAAATGGTGTGCTGAATGCTGTTAATAAAGAGGATTTGTAATCCTATAGAATTTGCCAAAAGGAGTTCATGGCATCTAAAACTGAGAAAACAGTTGAATTTAGCATTAGTGGAGCCACCTCTTGTACTGTGCACATTGGATGATGAGGATGCTTAAGGTTCTTTAAGTCTCTAGGATCAATGCATATCCCAATGTCATCTGAGCTTTTCTTGAGGACAGCAACAATAGATGATACCCATTCAGTAGGCTCTGCCACAGGAGTAGGTAGGGTCTATGTTAAATCAGCGAATGCTTAAAAAAGCAAATGTTGATTTATCAACCCTCTTTAAGTGAAAGCTTAAAATCCTGAACAGTCAGAACAGCGATTTTTTTCCCAGGGAAAAAAAATCACTGTTGCACAATAAAGTGGGGGGCTTTACCCCCCACCCCCGATGTGGCGGGTTGTGCCCCCCACCTCCCACCTACTTAAATATACCAACTCCGAGATCACACCACAGTGGAGGAAATGGCAAAGTTCCATAAAGAGCCCAGCAATTTTTTTTCTCTGGGAAAAAAAATCGCTGTTCTTAGTATTTGGGATTTTCAGCTTTCGCTTAAAGAGGGTCGATAAATCAGCATTCACTTTTTTAAGCATTCACTGATTTAACATAGCCCCAGTAACTACACCTAAATTCATCATGCTGTCTAATTCCGCTTATACTTTACTTTGCTTCGTTAGCAAGATCTTGCATGCCGGTCTAACAACTGTGTTTATTTTGTGATTGAGCTTTATGGAATATGTAACTGGAAGCTCTATGCCTGGTAATGACTGTACATCTCATGTAATCATATAGAATTGTAAATCATAGCTGTGAAATGCAGAATGGCAAGAAAGAATTACAGCACCATCAGTCTGACTTTCTTCGCCATCTTAAGCAACTAGTTTTGTGTTTTTTGTTGAATCAAGGTTCTCTCCAGCTTTTACTTTTGCATAGGGTTTTGCTGACACAGCATTACATTTGGATCTAGTGTCTACTTTAAGCTCTACTCATTTCTCATTAATTTGTAAAGTGCAAAATATTTCACTCTTTGTTGACATCTGGGAATCCACTGTGTCAACTGTTTCGCCGATCACAAAAACACCATCAAAACAAAAAGTTTCATCACTGTCGTCAGGGTTTGCTTCGGTCTCAATTTGATCCACAGCCTTATTTGGATAAATTTTAATATGAATCTGCATCGATTTGTAGAACTTTTTGAAATGGTTCCATTTTTTGCATTTGTGACACTGCTAACCATGGGCTAAGCACTTTTCTCATTTAGGTTTGTGACTGCCAACACAATTGTGACAATTAACAATGGGAGGTGATGCAGCATAGCTGTTTGGTTTACACTTATGAGGCCGTACTATCTTTGTTTTTTGTTGCACACTGTCTTCATTTATAGCAGCAGACACAGCAAGCATGCTAATATGCTTTTCTGTGATTTCATGTACCTGGCAATTTTCAATAGCTTAGCTGAATGTTAATTCACTGTCACATAGTAAAATTTTCCTCACTGTATCATTATTAATGCCACATACAAGGCGGCCTTTTACTAAATCATTTTGTAGAGCCCCAAATCTACATGTCTTTGCCATATTTCTGAAATCTGTAACATATGCTTTGATAATTTCACCTGGCTTTTGGTTTCATTTCTTGTATTGAATTTATGTCCCTCCACCGTTATATTCATCTGAGGTTGCACAGTTCTCAAAATTTATGTTTTAAGCAGTCCAGATCTTCACACATTTCAGCTTGAGCAATGATACAGCTGTTTTCTCCCTCTCCTGCATAAACAGTAGGTGCATATACAAAAGAACGTTCTCGCTCGGTAGCCTCCAAGCCTACCAAATTGAAAAGTATAAATGCCCGTGTATATGCTTCTTTCTAGATGTGCAGCTGCGATGAAAATATCATACATTTGTAGAAGCACTCGGCAATTCTCCATTATATTGCTATCAAATACCAGCAGTTTAGGTTTGCGAAATCTGTCTGCCATGCCGTCAATGTATTTTAATTTACCTTTTGCACTTTAGTTGCTCGTTGCACTTTGAGAAGAGTTAGGTATTGACGACTTCACTTCTGAGACCATGTTGAATGATGAGTGAACCAGCAATAGCAGTTCAAAGTAATTTATTGTACTATGCTGGGTCTGAAGAAGATACAATGTATTAATAATTAACTAAGTTGTACTTGAATATTAGAACATGCTGATGTGGGACAAAAGTGTAGGAATACCATGTATTCGCTTGGTGAATCTCATTTCTTATGGCACAACTCTGCATTGCATAGCTGCCTATTTCAGATTCAGCTTCATATTACAATTCTGAGAAAAAAATAACAAAACTGAAGGTGAACATTGACTATTGACAGTCACTGTTCTACTTTATTATTATTTTTTGTCAAAGGGCACACTCCACTACAACCTCCAATGTACAGGCTGCACCCCTCTACCCTCTTATATTTATATATCCTAAATCTACATCACTATACCTCATAAAACGAGAATACTTTGAAAGGGGTCTTGGACTCAGTATATGCAAGTACCCGTTTTTGTAAATTTATTTTTGTTATTCTGCAGCTCACCCTTGTGACCCTTGGAATCTAAAACTGTTACCTTCAGATCACTAGATTACCTTTTTTGTAAAGATCCAGCTAGCTTCATTACCTTAACTTACAAGTACATTGTGAACTAATTTATATTTTACTTCTCCCACCTTAGTTTTCCAAGTTGCTGATTGATTTTGTTAGCCAGCTGCTTACAGTCTACTTGTTATACTTGTTATAGTTTCATTTTAGTATTCCTCCTTTTTTCTGATCTGACATGCTTTACAAGAGTCTCGGTAGGATTCTAAAATGTTATGCTCACTATAAAGGCATTGTTCTCAGAAGGAGTACCCTAAAAATGTGATTCATAGAAAATAATCTAACTGGTCACATAACTGGCATTTTACCAAGTACCAAAATGGGTAATGTTATACAAACCATATACAAATGAGCAAGAAAAATTGCACAATACTTGTATGAAATTCATAATACAGGGAAGGATAGGCCAGACAACAGAGCCTTCAGTGGAGACCAAACTGTAACACAAAAAACAGAGGTAACAAAATGGACAAAAACACAATTACACAGGAAAAATGTAGGCATGGATGATTGCACTACATATTAATAGCTATGTATAGTCATTCCTAATGACACACAGAAAGGCAAATGCAGTACTCCTCTACTTAGCAACACATACACACACACAAAAATATGTACAGACGTGCAATGCATGCAATGCCCAGTGACAGCTCTATCACAATGGTGTTCTACACTGCATGCTACATATGTCATATAAACCAAGCCAACATGAAGCTATATATTAGGCCAGTAAAAAAAAAAAAAAAATTTATATATATATATATATATATATATATATATATATATATATATATATATATATACATATATATATGGGTCCACTTCTAAATCTCAAATCTCAAATCTCAAAATCTCCAATTTCAAAATACTGAAACCAAAATCTCTAAAGCTCAAAATAATAAAAACTCAAAATACTGAAATTCAACATATTGAAAAAAAAAAACACAAGACAGCATACTAACTATATTGCAGCACAACTACATACAGAAACATATTACTCTTCTCCAAGTATAGTAAACTGAAACTTGCTTCTATAAGTGCAATCTTGGAGTTGATATATTTAAGTAGCAGGGTTTGTGGGGGAGCACCCCCCATGGGGGGTGAAGGGGGGGCTTGCCCCCCCTGCCTATACTTGGAGAAGAGTAATATGTTTCTGTATGTAGATGTGCTACAATATAGCTAGTGTTGCTGTACTGTGTTTTTTTTGCGATATTTTGAGTTTCAGTATTTTGAGTTTTCAGTATTTTGAGCTTTAGAGATTTTGGTTTCAGTATTTTGAATTTAAAGATTTTGAGATTCAAGATTTAGAAGTGGACCCATATAGATATACATATATATATATAGAGAGAGAGAGAGAGAAAGAGAGAGAGGGAGG
Source organism: Protopterus annectens (assembly GCF_019279795.1). Taxonomy (NCBI): domain Eukaryota; kingdom Metazoa; phylum Chordata; order Ceratodontiformes; family Protopteridae; genus Protopterus; species Protopterus annectens. The sequence goes on along the minus strand of NC_056728.1, from coordinate 1,776,831,324 downwards.
AAGAGAGAGAGATATGGGTAGAAGGAAGAAGTCAGCAAAGTGGTGTGTTAAAAAGTCTGCCTCATCTATATACTATCTCTGCTGCATGACAGAATGGTCTGAGGCTAGTGTTCAGTATTATTATGCTTAAGGAGGTATGTTCTGGTTAGCCTAGAGATTAAAATAAAACATCAGTTTATTCATTCCAGTATTTCCCATATTTAAGAGTGGTGTCTATCACTGGCCCTCTTGCTGTTTTTCTTATTCACAAATGATTTAAAATTGTATACAGTTAAAGGTACACAAGTTCAGAACACTGAAAATGACACCCTGCTGTAAGCATCACATGAGTGGCATTCCCTGGTTCAAACTTTGCAGCAGTTTTTGATGACATCCCTACTTAACTTGCTTTGACTAAGCTAACACTAAATGAAAAGATAACCAAAATGATGTAAACAGCAACCAGATACCTATGACACCCTTGGTCCCATTACCTGTAGTAGTGCTGCAGCTTCTTGATCTAATGAAGTGGTGTCCAGATAGATGTATGTAGGTATGTACTGGGTTGTAATTGTATTTATAAGAAGCATGTTGCAGCAATAACCTTGTTGCCTGTAGAATTAAAATGCATCTTACACCTGAAACATATTGTTTCCTTCCACAAGGGGTACTACAGCCTGTGATACTGTATCATTTCACAGTATCTGCTGAACTAAATCTCAAAGTGATCCTGAACCTTAAAATAACTTACAACAGAGTACTGTGCTGTTCGGCTCAGCTGCTGTCTTGGATGCATGACTGTAGGGTAGTAGAAAATACAGGCTGGATGGAAAAGAGAAATAGAAAACATAGTAGCACCTAATTTTAGTCAACAGTTCTTCACAAAAAGCTGTCCTCAGACTTTTCTCACCTGCCACATTGTCATGCTTTTCCATGGCCATGAAATGTGATGGTCATGAAACTAGTTTATGCTAAACATAGAGTGAAGTCTAAGTCAAAACTGAGGTCTCCCATTCATGCACTGTCTACCTCATTTGTCTTGTCATGTCAGAGATATGGCCCATCAGCATTATTTCAAGGAGATTATCAGCAAAGTATGTAACAACAAATTTGTGTGTTGGAAGTACATGGCAGAGCAGATACCTCCACCACCTATATCCTCCTGGATTTTACCAACTGCGCAACTTACTTTACTCAAGATAAAAAATGTAAATCTCAGCCATATCACAGGAATTAATATGATATTATGGGAGCTTTACAGTTCCTAGAATGCAAATTAATTGATGGCTTAATTCTTAAAATTTGCATCTTCTGGAAAGCTTATTTTTGTCACCTTTACCCTAGGTACTGTGACCTTGTTATTGGTTATATAAGTACAGGGGAATGTCAAGAGCAATATATGGGAAGCAGGGATATTGCCCCATTGCAGAAAAAAATCCATAAATTGAAAAATTAAAAAAAAAATCCACAAATTTGATTAGTTAAGTGCTCGATTTATTGCATTCTAGGAATAATAGTTGATCCTAATATGCTCATGTCTGCCATAATATCTTGAATCTATTAAGCATGCTTATTATATCTTATAAGACTTCACTGCTGCTTGTAACATGGAATATGAGTGTAGTACGTATGTTATTTTACCTTTATCTGTAACAGCATATGTATGCTGAAGCCATCTAAGTATTTGATGTAAAATCTTTTACAATTTATGGAACAATGTCTTATTTGTACTTCACAGTTTATTGCAGCTTTTTCTTCAGTAGACTCCTTGAATAGTGGCTCTGCCCAGTAGAACTAACCAAGTTTATAAAATATCACTCAATCTATCGAACAGTCAATCAGTTAATCATTCATTCAATCAAGAGGCTTCAGCATTGCCATAGGAAGGATTGGGTGAGCAATAATCGTGACCAAGGCACGAACTTGTTGTTTAATCATTTAGTTGAATCCAACTTTTTGTGACATCAAAGACTTTAGCACACCAATCCAGTCTGTCATGAACTGCTGTTTTTAAGTTCTTGGAAATTCATATACATTATTTCAGTAATGTTGTCCATCCAACGTAGCCTCTGCTACCCCATTTTTTTTGCCTTCAATCTTTCCCAGCATCAGTGTCATCTCAGCTGAATCCTGTCTTTGCAATATGCAACCAATGTATTTGAGCTTTAACTTTATTATCAGACTGTCTAGAGAACACTCTGTAATTATTTCCTTACATATTGACTGGTTCAATCTTTTTCCCACCCATATAATTCCCAAATATGTTCTCTAATAATGGAGATATAAAGTGTCAGTTTTCCAATGCATAGCCTTATTTATAGTCCTACTCTGAAAGTGGTATATTACTATTAGAAAAAAACATGCTGTGGTAAAAATTAATTGAAACTGCATATGTATATAAGATATTGCATTTTTATACCAATGCATAATATTACCCAGTCTGTACCACAATGCATTGCAAGTCTTGAGCTGTGGGCAGATGTGTGTAAGATGATAAAGTGCTAACGCTGTTTATGCTGTGCAGCCATGTCACTTTCAAAAAAGTTACCTGTATACCACAACTTAGGCGGAATCCTGACATTTTAAAGATAATCTTAACTATAAGAAGTCTGTATTTTCTAGTGATAACTGAAATGGTGCCAGAAGTAGGATTTTCTCTATGAGTGTAGACAGGAAAATGACTTCATGAATTGTGGAACAGTGGCACATCACACCAACTAATCTGAAGTGCTCAGAGTTTATTGCCATTACTGAAAATTGATATATTGCTTTGCAAAGTCCTTTTTTTTCTAAATTGAAATTGTTTATTGTTAAAATACCATTTTTTGCATGACAAAGTTTAATCTACCAAAGCCATTTAATTTTTCATACCCATTTTGCTGGCCTGCCTGGAGACAGAGAGTCACAGAATTTCATAAAGTAACAGCATTAGAGAAAGAATCACAAAAAAATCCAGATAAACTGACTGTTGTATGCTATGGGTAGAGAAGTCAAGGCCATATACAGTTTCTTTGCATTTACAGAGGGAAAGAATGTAACACCTTTTGTTTTGTAACAACTTTTGCTCTGTGTTTTATTCCTCTCCACACTAAACTTTAGCTGGCCCTATTGTCTATGCTATTCTTCTTTGCCAGTGTTTCTCACCCTTCCTATTAAGTGCCTCTCCCCACACAGATGACTGTTCTGAATCCCCTCGTAGTGTGCTTAGTTTTCTTTCCTAATCTTGTGTCCTTCCTTAGAGTACCTCCAAAGCCCAACATCAACAACCTTGCTTCTCGCATCACTCTACATAGTGTGCAAATACTCCAGCAACCCTTATTGGCTTACCTGTACTTACCGATTGTTTCTCCTTGCCCAACTCTGCATCCGGTTCGCTATGTTCAGGCTCACTTCACTCCTCTACCCTGCCCCATTTCCCACCCATCCCCACTACTCCTACATTTATTCTGACCATTTCCCTGCCCCTCATAATCCAGCCCCTACTTTCTCTCCAATATTCAACTTATACATCACTAACACTCAACCTTCTGCTAACTACTCTCTCCCACCCCTATCCACCCTGCACCAGGCCTCCACATTCTACTCACTATTATCCACTTATTCAACATCTGCTCTTTATCCATGCCCTCCTTATTCTTCCAATCCCTCCTTACTCCCTTAACCCTCCTGACATTCCTAATTCCATTATACCATGCCAGCTCCTATTCTACCAACCATCTCACCCCCTTTTTCTCACCTTTCTCCTACACCCCAGCACACCACTTATATCTCCACCCCACTAGCAAATTCTTCCAATCCATTCCACCTCTCTGATTCAGCCTAACCTTCTCCATCACCTTAACCTTAGAGTTATGCCAACCACAGCAAAATCTCAAACAACTATTTTATTTTATTTATTTTACATTTGTTGACTGGGATAGTCCAACTGGATGCATGTCCATTTTCAGCGGAGGCCCGGGGAGAAAAGCTCCAAGGAATAACAACTCCAACATAACATGTCACATATTACAAATTACAAATAGATTATTTACAGAGATTAGATGGGCAGACAATACAAATTACATATAGAATATTTACAGTGATTAGAAGAGAAAACATTATAGCAGCTCATCAGGTAAAGTTCTTCAACGAGTGAAAATCGGATTAACTTACATAGTAGGCTACATAGCAGATTTACACTAAACTAAACACATAATATATTTTCCCCCAATACTTTAAAATAAAACTCCTAGTATCATCTCTTCTCAACATCCTTTACCTAGCAGGTGATATTCACCCTAACCCTGGACCTAACACATCCCTAAACCACAATACCCCTTTATCCTTCCATTCTTCCTCCCATAAAACTAATCAACTTTTTACTCTCAATGCCCAGAGTCTCTGTAACAAAGTATCCAACTTTCAAGTCTGGCTAAGCCACAACCAACTTGACATTGTTGCCATTTCTGGGACTTGGTTCAAACCTCCATATCTCAGACTCTGAAATCCTACCCCCCCCCCCCGGATTATAAGCTCTCAGGTCTGACCTCCCAAACAAAAATGGTGAAGGTGTCACCATAATCTACTCTAACCTACTCACTGTAATTCCTTTCCCAAATCCTATTCCTCACTTCACTAATGCAGAATTAGTAGCATGTTTGCTAAAAATGAATAACCATAAAAGCGTATGTATCATCGCCCTATATATCCCACCCAGAAATAACACCCTAATCCTCAAAGACATTATCTCCTGGGCCTCATCCAGTATAAACTTTAAGACATATATACTAGCTGATATAAACATAAATTGAGACAACATTAAAAATGCCACACCTTCCCTATCTATCAGTCTTTTCAACTTTACCCAAATAATTCATTCTATAACCAGACCCAATAAAGCAAACCCCCCAGGTTCCACCCTTGACTGGATCCTAGTCTCCCATCCAAATAAAATTACCAACTGCAGCACCATTCCTAACTCCATCAGCGACCACCTTCCAGCCTTCGTCCATCACTCAACCTCCTCCCCCTTCCATCAACATCACTACATAAACACACGTAACCTCAAGAATTTCGACCCCAACACACTCACAAATTCCCTCAAACAAATGAATTGGAACATTCTAAAAACCCTTCCTCTCAGCAATGTTGTGGACTATTTTAATTCCACCTTCCTAAATGCTCTAAACTCTATAGCACCAACAAGAACTAAAAGAATAAAAAGCAATACTGTCTCATGGCTAACCAAACAGCTCATGCACCAAAGGGCCAAATTCTGGAAATGCTAGCAAAAATAAACTCCCTGAAAACCTACTATAATACACTCAGCTCCATAACCTTGTAAAAAAACAAATTATCAGAGACAAAAAAATCCCACTACATTAAACTCCAGTCTAATCACTCAAAAAACCCTAGACAATTCTGGAACTCAATAAATTCACTTTTCAACCCAGGACCAAAAACAATCCCTGCCCGACCCAAACAAATCTGACCACAAAATAGCCTCATTATTCACCTCTTTCTTTATTAATTAATTATCTGAACTAACCAAGACCTTTCCCAACATCAACCTCCTCCCTCTGCATACTCCCTCACCCAAGACCTCCCCCCAGCCTACTGACCCCAATTCTCCCCCCCATGTTCGATCTTAAATCCATCTCCACCAACTACATAAAAAGACTTCTCTCCAAAATAAAACCCTGCTCTAATGCCCCTGATAACATACCTTCCCAGTTTTTCAAGTCCACTGCTGATGGGATCACACTCCCTATTAGCATCTTAATCAACAGATCCATTCAGGAATCCTACATCCCCAAACTCTGGTGTACAGCCTTTATTGTACCTCTCCATAAAGAAGGCAAAAACACTAATATCTCAAACTTTTACTCTATAGCCATCCTCTCCCTAATCTCCAAGATACTAGCAATATGCATTCACCTCCAACTTATGCCATTCCTAACACAAAAAACTTCTCAACCCAACCCAACATGGTTTCCGACCCGGGCACAACACTATAACAGCTCTCCTCTCATTCCTAAATACAGTTAATTATGTCCAAGATTCTGGGAAAATAGTATCCACAGTGCTGTTAGATTTCAAAAGCACTTGATACTGTTTCTCATACCCATCTTCTGAGCCATCTTTCAAACCTAAATCTCTCCCAAAATACCCCATCCTGGTTCTCAAGTTACTCATCTGATAGATTTCAGGCTGTGAAATGGAGAAAAGGCATCTCTCCTTTTCTCCATACCCCTACTGGTATACCTCAAGGTTGGTCCAATGCTGTTCAATATCTTTATCAGTATCTTTCACTCTGCCATTTCCACTGCCAAAGTCATCCAATACACAGATGACTCATCTTTAGTCTAATCTGCAACTAACCTCCCCAAACTTCTAACTAAGACCCAGACTGCCTTCTCAACCACTGAGGCCTGGATGTTCCAAAACCACCTTTCTCTAAATGCAAACAAATCCAAAATATTAATATTCCCACCCTCAAAATCCTTCCCTTTTGACAAAACCTCCTTTCAAGTCCTAAGCCAAAATAACACTCCTATTGAAGTCATTCCCTATGCTAAATTACTCAGTGTAACCATAGATGAGCACCTAAAATCTGATATCTACGTACAACAAAACATAAAAAAACTACCAAAAACTTGGTATGCTATACAGAAACAATCATTTCCTATCACCTACTATCAAACATACTCTCACCTCTACCTACCTCCTTCCCCCCCTAATGCATGGTGCTCCCCTACTAACCAATCTATCTACCTCTATCTCTTCCAAACTAGAAAACTGCTATAACAAAATTTCTAAATTTGCCACCAACTTCAAAAATTCCTCCCATCACTGTATTGCCCTCCACTCTCTAAATTGGCTAGAACTTCCAAATTACCTGGACTACCTCAATCTTACTACAGCTCACAGACTAATCTTTAACCCTACCAAATGCCCCATCCTCTCAAACATCCTACCCTCCTTCTTAGATCTGAACAACAAAACTTAATTGGTGTCCACAAAACTAACCTTCGTCCAGGTCAAATTCTCCTCTCATTTTCCTTAGCCAAGAAATTAAATTCTCTTCCTTCCTCCCTAAGGACAATGCAGAACATGGATAACTTTAAAACACAGCTCCAGTCCTACCTATTTTCTAAATAGAGATGTACTTGCATTCTTCCAACCTAGCTCTCTTCCCTCCTTTGTTCATCTAGGTTACTATAAGCATGGCTCAATCTTATAACTGATTTCAACACAACAATTACAATTGTTTTTCTTTTTCTTAAGTGAATAGTATAGATATTTTTCTTATGTGAATATTGGGGTCTGTATTATGATATCACACGTTCAAAAGAGCAAATGACACATACTCAACCCCATGTAAGTGAAAGCTTACAACGTCAAAACCTCAGAACAGCCATTTTTTTCCCTTGGAAAAAAATCGCTGTTCCGAAACAAAAAAAAAAACAAAACAAAAAACTGTAAAACATTACATGATGTGGGGGGCTTCGCCCAGACACAACCCCTACTTAAATATACCAACTCTGAGATCGCACTACAGTGCCGAAAAGTCAAAGTAGTGAAAGCGGCTAAACAAATTATTTCCCAGGGAAAGAATTTGCTGAAAAGCTGCTTCGCTATTTTGCCTTTTCGAGCTTTTCAGTTCGACAAAAACGTATTCAACAACCTGCGTCTGTGACAGCGTAATAGGGAGCCGAATATTAGAAATAGTTTTCTGTACTTAGATATGTATTTGTATTTGGCATTCTGTTGTTTTATTTTTTTGCATCTTGACTTGTATCTTGTACTGTGGAGCTTTTCTCCCCGGGCCTTCACTGAAAATGGGTTCTCTGGGCCCAGTGGACTTCCCCAGTCATCAAACTGCAAATAAACAAATAAATAGATCTGCGTCAATGATCAACAAGCTTAATGAACATTTTGCGCCAAAAAGAAATATAATACATGAAAGAGCATGTTTTCATATATCTATGTACAAAGGGTGAGTGTGTAGATGCATTTGTGAGACAATTACACAATATTGTAGAAAATTGCGGTTTTAATAGCACTAAAATGAACAAATAAGAGTACTGTGATTGGGCTAAGTAATTTAGAAGTGTCACAAAAGTAAAAGCATAACGTTTATTTAACGTAAGAAAAGGTAATGCAAATAGCCAGAGAGGCTGAGTTAGTGAACAAGCAAACTGCTAACATAAATATGACAAATGACATATGCAAACAGTGAGTTCCATAAAAGACATTGTGCTAATCTGACTTAATGGGTGTTTGAGAAGCAGAATGAGAGTTAAGCCTGGTAAATGCATGATGTGACCAAAGCAGTGTTCTTTACATAGCAGAATCTATTAAGAGATGTAACTGGATCATTTCATGTTATTTTTAAAAACAATCCAATTAAATAGGCTACAACAAAAATGTTAATGACCAAACAAAACTGGTCTCTTATTTATGGGCTTGCCTTGGTGGATTTGTGATTTTAAGAAAATGTTAATGAAACCAAAAATAATGTGAAAAAAAAAAATTCTTGAGTTCTATTACTATCGTGGCAAATGCAAAAGATGACCAACAAATAAAAATTCTGATTCAAGGGACATGGATGAGGATTAAAGCAGATATTTGGGCTGAAGTTACTGTGTTATCACACGCTGCATATGGAAGCTTCTGAAGTGTCCATATTTGAACAAAGTAGAGACGGAACTTCATAACCATACAGGCAAGCTCAAGTACATAGATACACTATTAACCATGTCTGTGTGTGGAAAGGGCACGTGTTTGGGTTTTGAGTTTAGGTGTGAGATGATCTACACAAATCTGCTTAGCAGAGCTGCAGCATGCAGGATGGGTTTAGTTGCCAGGCAGTTGGCAATGAGTATTAAAGAGCAGTTAATGATCTGTTCCCTGTGGTTCAGTGGTCTAGGGTTTGATTCCCTCAGCCTCCATTGCCTCACTGTGTGACTCTGAGCAAAGTCATTTAGCCAGACAGTATTCTCAGGCGGAATCTGAAAAAGGTACATGGAGATGAGTGCTCTACCTCAGTAATAAATAAAATAAACTTTAAGAATAAATTATGCCAGTGTACACTTACATGTCTGAAGAAGTTGGTCTGCTTGACTCTGAACCAGTAATAATCAAACTTAAGCCAAATGCTGTCACTAGAGTCAGAATGGTACCATTTCCTTTACTTACCAAAGCTGAAGCAGAATTTAAATAAATGCAAAATCTTGTCATTATTAAAAGTGTTACTGAACTAAGTGAATGGTGTGCTGCCATGCTCACAGTTATTAAAATAATTCCAGAGTTCAAATCCGTGTTGATTTAAAAGCTCAGTAATGCTATTGTGCATGAAATGTTTATATTCCTTACATTAGAAGACATACCACTCAAGCTAGTTAATGTGAAGATTTGTCAATGCTGGATGCTAAGAGTGGTTTCTGGTAAATACCATCAGATAAAGAAATTAAAAAGTTGACAGGTGTCATTACCACTATGGAAAGATTCTATTTCCAAATATTACAATTTTGTATAAAATCTGCACCTAAAATTTTCTAGTGTAAAATGACTGACTTACCCAGGGGTCTAGATGACATTGTTGTGGTTGTGGTTAAGGATGACATCCTAGTGCTTGGTCCAGACCAGCAAACGCATTGTTTGATGTTAGAGCAATGTTGCAAATAATCAGAGATTCAGATTTTGTGCTCAACATGAAGATATGCTGCTTTATTAAGACAGGGCTGCAACATTTTGGGCACCATATACACACACACACACACACACACACACACACACACACACACACACACACACACGCACGCACACACATACACACACATACACACATATAAATATATATATATATATATATATATATATATATATATATATATATATGCAAAGTATGATCAACAGCTGAGTTGCAAAGTACACTTTCAGTAACTATGCTTAGACAAGTCTTAGGTATGAACAACTATTTGGACAAGTCTGTAACAGACCTTTCTACAATCCTCGATCCCTTAAGAGATTTGTTAAAGAAAAAAATATGCCTTGAATATAGTGACATGCTCAAGCCCAAGCATCCAACAAAATTAAAAAATGCTTTCTACAGCTCCATTGCTAATAAACTATGATGTCACTAAATAGACAGCAGTGAATTCAGATGCTGATAGATTTAGCCTAAATGCAGTGTTATTCTATTAAAATGAGCAGGTACTGGGGCCTGTGGCCTACTGCTCCAGAATATTAACAGACAGTGAAAAGAAATATCTCTAAATTGAAAAGCAATGCCTTGCAAGAGTGTGATGTAACATCAGCATAATTCAGGTACCACCCACAACTAGCCATCAAATACTAGCCAGATTCAAGACTATCTATGTTCTCAAAGTATACCATACAGATAGAACTAGATACAGACAAGAGTATGCTGTTTGTATCAAGTGAATTCCAGCAGTTTGTGGCTCATTACTGTTGCACTTAAACAACAGCATGTCCTCAGTATCTGAAAGTGAATAGTGAAGATGAGAGGGCAGATCAAACAGCCAACAAAACACTATGACAAACACATCTGCATGAAGCTCTGATGCGATATCCAGCTACCCTAGACAATGCCATCAGATTAAGTCCTACACAATGAAAGAAAAATAGAAAGTCACATGCCGAATGTTAAAATCAAAACTTAAACGAAGAGTAATATCTGATCATAATGTAAGCAGCAATCATCAAAATGCTAAAACTTTGTACAAAATGTTTTGTGACTAAAATCATTTTGCATTATCACTACCTGTCCTGCAACATAGTCTAGCTGTCTTCTTGAAATTAGAAAGGGAGAAAATGTGGGGCCATAGAGGATTAACACTGCAAAAACCTGCAAAGTTGCATTTCTATATAGTGCAAAGTAAAGAAGCTACTATAGTTGGATGCAAGAAATGGCATCCTCCATCAATTCCTGATAAATGTCAACCTGAATACATTATTTTAGATAAAAAACTGAGTCAACTTCAGCTGAATCTAGCCAGACTGATGTCTGCTAAGTCTTTCCTTGTACCAATGAATGATCTACTTCTACCAATTATTCAAGGTATGGTGGAAGTTCATATTCTGCTATATGAAATGACAGACCTGTCCAATCACTGCAATCAGATTTTCCTGTTCCTGATCCAGCCACCTCCATTTTCCCTAGCGACTGGTACATTTGTAATGCATGTCAGAACAAGGTGTCTGAAAATTTTCCTTTTGCAGGTTAGTGGTTTCAGACAGAATTCAAATAATCTACTTGTGACATGGAGTAGATGCTCGTATGTGGTGCAGTGATCCAGGGTTTGATTGCATCAGCCTGCACTGCTGAAGTGTCACTTAGCTATACAGCACTCCCAGGCTGAGTCAGAAAAAGGTCCGTGGAGATCAGTGCTCTAACCCAGTAAATAAATACAAACAAAATAAAATATTCCTCAGTGTTATCAGTTGTAAATGAAGCCACTGGGACATTGAAGTAAGTATAGGTATATTTTCATAAACTGTGTAAGCTATTGCATTACACATATTCAATGTTGTCACCTTTGCAGGTCAATCTAGAGTGTTAAGTGTATCACGCAAAACTGTGTCTACGTATTCATCATACTTTTTGGAAAAATATGACTTTTCTTTGAAAGTGGGCAAGATGTGGTGAAAAGTGAATTGAAGCTATACTGTGGAAATATATATAAAGACATTGCCCTTTTTAATATTAATGCATAGTGTTACCCTTTTAAGAATAAGTCTGCACCATAATGCATTGCAAGCCTTGAGCTGTGGACAGTTGAGGGTGAGATATGTTAACATTGTTTATGCTGTACTACTACCATGTTATTGTAATAATGTTACCTGTTTAAAAATAATAAGAATGAACCCTGACATTTATAATATAATCCTCACTAGAAGCAATCTGTATTTCATAACATGGCACCTGACACATAACTTTGACTTTATGGATCTTTGTTGACAATGAGATGTCTTTGTTCTGCTATAGCTTTCCCACCAAAAAGCAAGAATCTTTTAATTACATGGCTACAATCACCAGGGCTCTTCAACTTTAAAATGGTATCACCTCCATATGTGAGATTATTACCCTGCAGTTTTGATTTCAGCATCTGATTCATATAATCTAGCATTTTGCATGATACATTCAGCATATAAATTGAATAAGTAGGGTCACAATACACAGCCTTGTCTTACTCCTTTTCCAGTCTTGAACCAGTTATTCTAGTCATTTCTAACTGTTGCTTCTTTTTCTACATATAGATTCCTCTCATGGCAAATAATGTGACCTGGTATCCTAACTTCCCTAAGCCCATGCAAAGGTTTGCAATGATCCAAGCAGTCAAAGACTTTATAGCAGTCAAAAAAGCAGAAGTAAATGTTCTTATAGAACTCTCCTGCTTTCTCTGTTATCCAGTGGGCGTTGAGAATTTGATCTATGGTGCCTCACTCTCTTCTAAAACCAGCTTGTACATCTGGCAGTCCTTGATCTATATACTGTTGGAGTCTAGCTTGTAGGATCTTCAGTATTACCTCAGTGCCATGTAAAACAAGCTCAATTATTAATAACTGGAATACTTTTGCATTCCCCTTTTTTTGAAACTGGAATATAAATTAACCTTTTGCAATATGTTGACCACTGACGTATTTTCTAAATTTGCTGGCAAATTCAATGCAGCACTGAATCAGCAGCATTTTGCAAGACTAAGTATTTTGGCTGGAAATCCATCACCTCTTGCAGCCTTGTTGTTAACACAGATTTCTAGTGCCCATTAAACTTCACTTTTCAAGACAAGACATCTGTCTTAAATCAGCGAACATACCATCTTATGTATCTGTGATGCCAGGGTCCTTGTTATATTTATTTATTTGCATTTATTTACAGGGAAAATCTGCTTGAGCTGAAACCCCTTTTCTGTGGAGGCAAAAGCTTCACAATGAACATTAATTGTATATAGAGTATTTATACGTGTAACTTGTTTTACGGCATTAAACAAATACTAAGAGAAAAGCGCATCACTCATATGACGTGAACTGAATTGTTAGTGATGCTTAGTAACGACTGGAACTTAGGCAAGATAACATGAGTTAGGAATGCAAACAAAATCAGCGTGATTACAGTGGTTTAAGAATAAGATTTCTACAGTATATGCATATAATGAGATAAAACAGTGTTTAGTAGTTTTTTATATATTCCCATCAGCTCTCCTTAACATCTGCTTTTGTTAGGTCCTTCCCACCTTTGTCTTTCACCATGCCCATTTTTATCTGGAAGTTTCCCTTAATATCACAAATCTTCTTTAATAGAGCTCTTGCTCTTCCCTTTCTATTGACATTTTCAACGTCTTTGCCATGCTGATTTAAATATGCCTCCTTATCTCTCCTTGCAATTCTATGATCACTGTTGCCTTTTGCTCTCTTTTTCTCAGCCACTTCTAAGGACTCACTAACAGCCATTTTGCCTTCTTAATCTTCTTTCTGCTTGCAAAAATTTTAATGCTGTCTCCCGGACAATGTCATAAAATTATATCTCTGTTTTTCAAGTACTCTTCACCAGGTCTAATCCTTATATCTATTCTTTACCTCCACTACATATTGAAATTGGACTCACTTGTCTAGGTCATTTTCTTTAATTTGATTTTAAACTTTGTAATAAGAAGCTGTTGGTTTGGACACCAGTAAGCTTCAGATCATTTTTTTGCTGACTGTATATAACACCTCCTTCTCTGACTGCAAAATATATAGTCAAACTGATTTTCACAGTGAACATCTGATGATAGCCATGGGTAAAGCCATATCTTAGGCTGTTGAGAATATTATTTCATGACCAGTAAATTAAAAATGGCAGAAGTCTGCTAGTCTGAGTCCTGCTTGAGTTGCACTGCAAGGCCAAACCTGCCCATTTATCTAGTTATAACCATTACCAATTTTGGCATCCCAATCACCTGTGAAGAATATTACAACTTTTTTTTCTGGTGTAATTTCTGATGCAGATCCTCAAAGAAATGATCAACTTCCTCCTCCATATTGTCTATCACTGTAATGTTGACTAGCTTACCTTGAAATCTGTGGTCATTGGGTTGTAACCAAGTACCCTTTTACTAACAATGAAGGGTTATTCCATTTCTTATTACTACTAACTTGCAGGGTGCATCAAACCATCACACTTGCATACACTCATTTTATAAACTATTGTCATACTGTTTTTTAAAGGTACTTTATGTGCTGTCTTTAAAAAAAATAAGGGTATGACCATTTAACAGTTTACAAGCTGACTATAAATGAGCATTATCCCTTAATGACAGCTTATTAATTGTCAAAGTGTTTTTTAGAGGTAGGAGCTATTGATCGATACATTAATAAACAAATGTAGCAACCTAAAAATTCATTACCACCCTAAGAAATATTTTGACAGTTTCTAAGCTGCCATTATGCAACCTCTATTATTTAGAGATGGCAGGGGCAGAGTATCATGTGGTAAGTTGTCCAATGCATTAGATTCCCTTGTTACAGCTCTGGGATTGGAACCCTTCACAGGGGAAATAGGAGTGATTCTGTAACAGTGAAACCACTGCAACTTCTTAGACAAAAGACATCACATCAAAAGAGGTGACCAAAGATAAATGGTGAGTATATGTTGTGCAGCTCATTCATACTGATTATATGCCTAAGAAGGCAGTTGTCATGGCAATACGCAAGATGAGGAAGGAGGCAGACAGATACCAAAATAGGAGTTTGGAGACAGCATTCACATATGCAGAGAGGAAAGAAATGGAGACAAAGCATAGCATAAGTACAGATTAGAGTAATTCTAGCATGGCTGAGGAGTATTATTATACAAGGCAACAAGTCTGGCTAGGTAGATGACAAGATGTGTGTTGTGATGCGGGAGAGGAGAGGAGAGTTGCCATTGTTGGTATAAAAAGAAGTATTCATTCCAGTGACAAACAGGAGTCAGATCTCAGGCTGTCAAGATACAGATGTTTAAGAATGAATAATAATTGATGATGCAGGAGCTTTGATCTCTAAGTTAGCGCTTTCAATACAAGGTTCATGAGGAGAAGTAATACGGGTCTATATTAGAAGCACAAAAAGACAAAACCGCGAACACTCACATGCGCGAAAATGCTGGTAATCAAACATGGTATTGTGGGGGGCTGCGCCCCCACACTCCCCGCTAACTATATATTCCAACTCTGAGATTGCACTACAGTGAGGAAAGGGCAAATATCCCACTCCTCACTGTACCATGACCCCACAAACACCCTTTCGATTATTAGCATTTTCGCTCATGAGAGTGTTCGCGGTTTTGTCTTTTCGTGCTTTCTAATATAGACAGACCCAAGAAATACAATGCCATGAATGGGGAAGGGAACAGGCAGGGTCAGATCCTATGATAATTAATTTGACTGGTATGTTAGAGGAAGGAAAAGTGTTTATGAATCAGTAAAGTGTGTTTGACCCAACCATGTAAAGAATGGAGTATAAGAAACCAGGGAAAGAAAAATATGCTGGGGGGTAAGTGAAAGAGGATTATTTTAATAGGGCATATACATCTACCAGGAGCAGAATGGAAAATTCAAAAGTCCAGAAAAAAACAAGAGTGGGAGAAGACTGGTATCTGGTATCTTAAACCCAGTTCGGTTCAGCCAGCTGCTCCAGGACTGTACTAGAAACTATAGCATTCTGGATGTGGTTTTAAACAAATCGTCAAGGGTCAGGGATTTCCAGGTCCAGGTACAGTTAACTATTAGTGATAATGTGTCTGTGTGGGTCAGAGTGTGAGAAAGATATGATCCAAAGCCTGTCACAATTGAGTCAGACTTTAGTGAGTTACATTATGTTGAGCTGCATGAGAGGGTCAAAGATGAGTTATGAGTCTGGAGGAAAACCTAGGTGTGAACAAGGTGTGAGAATGAGTCAGGGACGAAATAATCAGAGTTCTAAATAAGAGTTTCACAAAGAGGTAAAAAAGAAAAAAGGAGTCGATTAATGTGGCTATGCAGTAATGAAGGGTTTGTGATTAGGGCAAAATACCATACAGTGAAGAAGTGGAAGTGGGGGATGTAGAAGCTGATGAGGCTAAATCCATGGAGACAAGTAAAATATCATGAAAGGCAGTGGGGGCTATAAAGGTACTAGCTGAAAGGACACTGGCAGAATGGATCAACAGCAGCAACAAATTATTTTTACGTATAGAGCAGAAAGGAAGAAGGGAGGAACATACCCAAGCAAGCTAAATGATGATGACAATGACATCACACGAGAAAGCAAAACAAAGTGATGCGGAATGAAGACTCTACCTCAAGTCTTTTCACAGGAAATGAGAGTGCTGTTCTGGTAGGGGAAATGGGGATAAAAGTAGGCAACTGTCCTCCAAAACTCTACACTATTGGAGTTAATGGAATTACACTTTTCTTATGGGATTCATATGTTGAACAGCCTGCTTTGATTTTTCTGGGGAGATAACATACTTTCTTTGTGTGACACAGGGAACAAGAATTACTGTTCAGGACTTTGTTTAATTTCTCTTTGTTGACTTGGTTTAATTTCTCTGTGTCTTTTGGGTTTCTAATATGAGTAAAGTGCATGAAATTAGAATTGTTTCAGTCTTTGATATTAACCAAAAGTGCTCTTTACAGCATTTATAATGGGCCCAGAACTGACTCCTGCAATTCATATGGACTTACCTGCATTGGTAACATATCTAAATATAGCTGTAAATTATTTTTTATTAGACACGTTGCTTCTACTGCTATTGGAACTGTTTGGTATCTTTCTTAAACATTTCTCTCATTTCTGTCTGAAAATCCTGGTATTTTATGACTTTCTCCCTCTTTCTCTTTCTACATAAGACACTGTAGTCACTGGGTGTAGCAATTTCAATAATCAAGGCTACTTTTTATATCTGTTTTTCTCACACCTATTTCTTGAACTGTTGTTATAAACTTTATCATTCTCTAAAATACTTTGGGGTTCATGTTTACAATGCCCCTCAAATACTTCAGTATTGTAGTGTTTGCATAATTGCCTTTTGCGGCATATAAGACATTGTCCCAGAGCCACGTCATTTATGGTCTTTAAATCTGATCCACTCACCACATGCTTTGCTTTTAGTGGCAAGTGGCAGATTAACACTCTTGTCCCCCACCTGACATCTGAGCCTGGTGGTGTGGCAATACAAGGTAGGTCAGTATCTTTTAAATAATAAAAAAGAGAGAGAGAGAGAGAGAAAATGTAGTGGAATTTTGCCTTTCCACAGCAGGGTTGGGAGTTGGTGTGGTGGTTGAGGTGTTTGTGTCATGGATATAGAGTGCAGGGTTTTATTTTCCTGCTTATGAGTCATAGACAAACTTGACATAGGTTTCTCAGCTGTGGTATTTTTAGATATGGCAAAAACATTTTTACACTGTTCAGTGCAAAGTTATGATGGATACCATGAGACATTGTACTAGGGAATACTTTATCTCTTGAGTTAATGACTGGCTATAGAATAGAAAATCTACAGTAAAAATAGAAGGAGTCAATTCTTGTGAATATAACATAAACAGAACGGTCACAAATGGGTCAGCACTGGGACCTTTTCTTTTTTTAGCTTCTATACCTCTATACTTAAAAGAGATCACTTGTTTTGGGTGTCTTAGTTCACTGACAATTTTAAAATAGCCAGGGTAGTAACTAATGTGAGAGAACAGGTTAAACTCCAGTTATACACTGATAAGTTACATGAGTGGGTTTAACAAAACAAGGTTGTGCTTAATGCTAAGAAATGTAACCTATTTCATGCAGGCAACAACAAGTTGTAGCCATACCTCATAGCATATAAGTTGTTTCAGATTGTGACTGTTTTATTTATTTTTCATTTATTTATTTTTTTATGAAGTGGGTGTGTCAGTCATATAAGCAGAATTATAATTTTGGGTGTCCTATCTGGGCTTGTTTTGGTATGCGCAGTGTATTTTTGTTGTTGTTTGGTCCAGCAGGGTGTGAGGAGGTGCTGTTAGGCATACCTCTCAACTGTCCAGATTTTCACAGAATGTTCAGATTTTTGCCTCATATTTTTGGTGTGTTCCTCATAAAAACTGTGATTCTCTGGATTTTTGTGGCCAATTAGTGAGGACTGAATTCACTGAATAATGATAGGCATTTGATTTTCAGTGCTCACATCCCTCAGAAAATGCACAGTAACACAAGACTTTTTTTATTCATCCTGCAACTTTCTAAGTTTAAAAGAGCAATATTTAAAATTTGTCCCTAGTTTTGGAGTTTTGTCCCCCACTATTTTTGACTGTGTCCAGAATTTTTGTGCTAAGAGGTTGAAAGCTATGTTAGGGTTAGTATGTGAGTAGGTTTTTGGCATGCTTGGCAGAGTTTACTTTTGTGATCATAGGACCATAGGAGGTTACTAGGCTAATGGCCATGGGGCCCTTACAAGCCTAACCAAGAGTTTATCCCCCAAAAAGAAACCTTGATGTTTTATAATTCTGGGGATTCCAGAATGCCTGCAGCAGCAGTGCCTGGTTTTCTCTTGTCAGCATCTGAAGTTCTATGATCAGGTGTTTTGCAGTTTCATCACAGATGTCCTGAGGTTTTTTTTTTCTTGCTGTTGACTTTGTGTTTGTTTTCTTTAGGTTGAACCTTCTGAGCAGCAGTGGCCAGATCATGTTCCAATTTTGGGCAAGATGGGAGGAACTGGAGGCCCAGGAGAAGGCACTTCTTGACAAGACGTCAGCAGAGTAGAAGCAGTCCAGGTCTGAAAATGGTTACCCAGGTAGAAGGACATGCAGCGACCTGATGGTGCAAGATCTGAGCGATACATCCCTACAGTCAAGCGTGATAGATCTCATGGAAAAAAGAAGGGGTATGACACTGCAATGAGTTCTCTTGGCAGTGTAGTGACCATGTCCATGAGAATGGTAGAGGCAGGTAATTTATCTGACTTAACGGGTACAGAAGAACAGGGTACAGTAGAGTCAGCAAACAAATACTTGGGTACATTTTTGAATCCTTTGAAACTGATAAAGTCAGATTGATTGATTTGTTTGTAGAGAGATGGGGTTTTATGATGGAAATGAGGGCTGAGGCATACGTTGCTTAGTCAGCCCAGGACTCTGGATGATTAATTATGAATGGGCCAATTCTTCTTCAAGAGGAACTAAAAGGGGTAATTTCCAGGGAGATAAGTACTACAGGCTGTCCAGGTTCAGCTGTCATTTCACATATACCTCAGTCATTGAGAGATAAGGCTTTGAAGGCAGGTTATAGTGATATTTATTTGGTTGATAACAAAGGATCTAGCATTTTATGAATGCACAGGTCACTGGGAGCAAAGATTTAATTACAGCTCTGGCAGTTTTGAGTAAAAGGTAAGCAGGTAAGGCCCAGCTGCACAACTGGCACAACTGGGTTGCTGGGTTCATTTGTTTTATAGCTATTTTAGTCACGAATGATCCTAGTCAGGTTTTGCCTTTGTTAGCTTATTTTAAATCTATCAAGGATGTCTAACAGTTTAAAGGGGGGTTGGGGGTTGCTTGTTTATGGTACAACCAGAAGTTTAGAAGTTTAGGAGACTGAAAAATTCAGAGCGGTTCCCTCAGAAGGGAATGGAAGCATGTGGATATCTGGTTGAGTGTCATGGTTGACAGGCCTAGTGTCTCCAGTCAAGTCTTCCCTGAAAGTCCCCCTGATAACTTTAAATCTGTGGCTAGCCTGTTGTTTTCAGTATATATGCTAGGCCTGTAGTAAGGGTCATACCATGCTCAAATGCTGGTCACAGGAAGTGGCAATAGGGACACAATGTGCAGCTTTACCTGAGGGTTGTACAGCTGGGGGCTCTTTAGATAATTACCGGGGGAGGGGTTCAACCTTTTTGTAGCAGAAAGGGGGGACCATCATTTCAGATTCCCAGTAGAAAGCAGGTCTACTCCCTTTTCTGTGAACTTTCTGAAGGATTTTCTCATGGGTTTCCATTAAAGGCTAGAGCATTGCCTTAGTTTCAGACTTGTAGTAATCTACAGTCTATTGAAGGCAAAGAAAAGGAGTTCAGGCTAATTTTTGTGAATAAGATTTCACTGAATAGAGTTTTAGGCCCCTTTTCTACTCCCCTGCTCCCTCGCTTTCAAATGTCTCTTTTTGGTTTAGTACCCAAAAAGACCCTCGGCAGTGCAGACTGACTCACACTTGTCTTACCATCCTGGCAGCTCAGTCAATGACAGTATCAGTAGGGAGGATGCAGGGATGCAATATTCTCCCGGTTAATTTTCTTCCCTCCCAGTACCTTCACAACTTCCTCGGCATATGAGTGCAAACTTTGACACAAGCCCTGTTAAACATTTAACTACTGCAATGATCAATATATCTCTGTATTATGCTATGACTTATGTCACTATGTTATGTTTCTTTGTCAGTCAGTTTTGTTAATTATATGTTCTTTAATTTTGTTTTGCTCTCTGTTAGTATTCAAAACTCAGTTATCTACAATTCAGTACATGATATGCTCCATGTTGTGCTATCTCAATAACTTTCTTAGTTATATTAGTAAACATAATACCAGTAATGCATACATTTTAGATCTTACTAATTGTATTATTATCATTATTATTATTGTTTGTGGAGCTTTCCTTCCTGGGTCTACACTGAAAATGGACTCCATGGCCCAGTTGGACACTACCCAGTTAACAAATGTAAATAAATAAATAAATAATAAATAAATACATATCCCATGCTACAGAATGCCACAAACATCATTAAAAAATGTACAGATCTTTGGCTGGGTAAATCTGATATTGAGTCAGCCTTTCATTTAATTCCAATTCATTCAGCTGATTGGGGGAACCTAGGGATGAAAGTGGCTGGAGACCTTTTCATTGATGCAGCCAGGCCTATGGGATATTCCATGGCTTGTTCCACTTTCCAGAAACTTAGTTCTGCATTACATTGGGTTTGTCAGCAAAGGACCAGGAACATATGGCAGTCCACTATTTGGATGATTTATTCTTTGGAGAGGGTAGAGCAGAGGTAGAGATGGCCCTTAGAACCTTTATTGAACTGTGTGGGGCCCCTAGGTGTCCCACTGATGGAAGGCAAAATACAGGCTCTCTCAGAACACTGTGATTCTTAGGCCTAGAAATTGATGTTTCTGCCTCATGTTCAGACTTCCCTTGGTTAAGGTACAAAAGCTTAAAAAAGCAATTTGTCAAATTTTGGGCTTTAAAAAGGTTAGATTATTTTGGGTCATGGAACATCTGGTCCTCCTCAATTCTGTGTGTTGGGCTATTGTCCCAGGTAGGCCCCTTGTTAGGAGTTTGGCCAACCTTCTAAGAGGGGAACAATAGAAGTATCACCTGTCAGAATGACTAGGAGGGTCAAGGAGGATTTGATTATTTGGAAGTACTAGCTGGCCCACCATAATGGCAGTGTTTATTGGCAGAAGGATTGCATGCCCTTAGTGGAGGTTCGGTTGTTTACAGATGCAGTGGGGACACTGGGAGTGGGTGCCTACTTTCAAGGCAGATGGTCTTATTACCCCTTCTTCATGAGGCAATCAGGTTAGAAGACATATTACTTTTCTCAAGCTTATGCACATTTCGGTGGCACTGGTGGTCTGGGGTAATGTTTTGGGGGACAGAAAAGTGTTTTTTTCATTATGACAATCTTACAGTAATGGCTGCCTTGAACATAAAGATGTCTATGGCTCCTAGAGTTCAGTCTTTGCTCAGGCAATTCATGTTACAGAGTTTGAAAATGAAGTTCCCAATCCTCTTCCAGACTCCATCTTTTTGAGAAGGGTAGTGGCCTACTTAACCTCGCAGTCATGGGTGACTAGCACCAAGAGGTCTTATGGTTCCTCTATTTTGCCCTTTTTGCAATTTGTTAAGGAACTGCCTGTGGTTAGCAGGATTTGGGTCCCCTCTCTTATTTCCCAGTTTTTGTTTCCAGGTGCTGTCAGAATGAGTTCATTAAGACCATTTGAATTTATCTGGGGCCCTCAGTTTTCAGGCTACATTATCAGGTCTCCTGGATTTCAGCAAAGATTGGTGAGTGGTTAGATTGGTCAGTGGCTGGGGTAAGACAATGGGCAGGGTCTCCAATGGTCATAGGCCTATTAACCTAAACATGTTGCAGATCATTGTTCAACGTATTCAGGCCATCATGCTCCATGCCTTACTTTGTGCCACCTATGTCAGTGGCTACTTGGATGTACTGGGGGGGGGGGGGTTAGAGCTGGGAAATTGTTGTCTACCCTTATTGGGAAGATGTGTATATTTTAACAGTTTGATATTAGTCTGGCTGCATAAATCCAAGATGAATCAGTTTTCTCTGGGATGCCTCATTAAGTTGGAGGTCTATTTCCATTCTTTTGCTGTGCCCTGTGCATTGGGGTTGGACTCTGTCCCAATTCCTTATGCCTATCTCTCCTGCTACATTGGTGTTTCAAGAAGAGTATAATAGGCCTATCACTCCTAGCATGTTTTGAGTGGTTTTGTACAAAGCTTTCCAGGTCCAGAATATGTCTGGCTTAGCCATTTTCCCCTGTGCTCCTTTCATATTGGGAGGACCTCTTATTTAGCTAGTCATCGCCAATCTATTGCTGTAATTAAGAGGGTTGTCATTAGTCTTTAGACAACTTTTTGAGTTATATAAGATAGTTGCATTATTTTTTTATGTTGCAGGTATAGTTCAAGTGGTCATTCTGGGACATTTTTACATTTCCAGGGTGGTTAGAGTGCAGCTACTTGGCCCAAAGGATAAACTTATGTCTTGATCCTTCCACCTACAAAGTGATTTGGAAAGGTTCCCAGCCCTAAGGTGTTCTCAGCTTTTGTCTTATTTGAAGGATCTGATTCATGTGATTGGCATACCTTGGAGGTAATGATGTGGGCCAACTGCTAAACAGAAGACATTTTTAGAATGTTATTGCAATTATTAAAATTACATGCTCAGGGTGCACTTTATGCTGTTCGCTCATGATTCAAAGACTGTCATGGCCTTATTCTGTTCCTCCTAGAATTTTGGGAAGCGGTCTGAAGTTTGCTACCCATCGAATACGTTGTGCAGCCCCAACTTTAGGATACCATGTTATTGAGCATTGGGACTTGCAAGACAGAGACCTTATTTAGTTTCATTCAAATGGTTCATCTGTCCGATCTGAGACTTGACCTGTTCAATTTGGACTTTTCCTTGGGTGTACGGGAAGTTTAATCAATTAGTGCATTCTTAGCTACTTAGCACACTGTGATCCCAGGAAAGGGAGGAACAGGCATTGTCTGGTGGGCTATGGAGGTGGGATTTACCCCCCCCTTGCCCCCCCCCAAGTTTCCCGAGTATAACAGGGGTTTCTATATGTTTATTGTAGAGTACAAGTGGGTGTTTAGTTTATGCTATACGCTTTGGGGAATATGTGGATATCAGTATTTTTAAGGTGCCGGAGTACATGGATCTTTTATGTCACCCAGTCATGTTTGGTTTCATGGTGTTGGAAGTTTCATGGCATGTTCATTGTCCTGTAGATGTCCAATATGGCTGTTACAATAAAGGAGATTGCAAAGACAAACTGTTTGATTTTTCTTTGCTCAATCTGGAACAATCCTCACTGTAACAGTCTTGCCACATTACTGTGCCTTTCAGTATACAGACCCTCTTTCAAGAGTGCATCACACCTAACAACAAGATGTGCAACTGTTTGCAGTTCTTTTTTACAGAACCTGCATTTATCTGTTTCTCCCACATGTTCAATGGACTTTGTAAACCAATATGTACATAGTCCACTATCCTGGGCCACCATTATTAACCTTTCATCTGTTGGTTTTAATTCACTTCTCCTTAACCATTCCTGTGTTAATTCCATGACATGAAGTTGTTTCAGGAGATTTCTGTACTTGCCACAATATTTATGCCTTTTCCACATTTCTTTCCTTCTCAGCTAATCCTTCTTCGTATATTATTTCTTTTCTTTTTTGGCACATTTATTTGCTGTCTGATTTTTGTCTACTTCTTTTCTGATTTCCATTCCCAGCTTGATACTGATATGCTTCAGCTAAACTAAACACAGAAGTCATCTTTGACTTCTTCTCCTCGTGTTTTAAAACTTTCACTAATTTGGATCTGGTGAGGTCAGCAAATATGTATTTATTCTCACATATGAAAAGCTATACATGTAATGAATTGTGAGTAGGCCCATATCTCCTTCAGAACAATTAATATATAATCTTGGTATACACTGAGTTTTATATATCATTTGATAAGCAAGAAGCATTTTTTTCCAGTCCAACTGACCCAGTCAATCACCCCAAAAATGTAAGTTAGAACAGGAACAGCAAATTGATTTATTCCTAGACATAAAGTGAATGTTCAGTATAGTTTTAGTCTTCTAAAGTATTCTTGACTGAGTTTTATTCACATTTGTTCATGTTTTTTGCATATCCTTCATCAATTCCAGATATGCATACACTCACTCCTGCTCAAGTTCATTTATGTCGCATTCATGTCCCAGATTGATATTTCTTGCAGTTTTACAGCTTTAAATGTTGCCTTTGCACATTTATCAAGACCAAATGACATTCTTGCATCATCTGATTGGCTGTATTTCAGACATCTGTAAGCCTACCTTTAACCAGGAATCTGGGATTTTGTCAAATGCTTTATTGTAATCTATTTTGGACATATATTCTTAAATGTTTTTACAATTTGCTATTATAGTTTTATTTAGCAACAAATGATCCTTTGTTCCATATGACTTTCTTTTGTTACCTTTTGTTCTTTTGCCACAATTGATTTTTTTTCCTAAAGGATGAAATTCTGTCAACATTAATTCCAATATACAGTTTGTGTATTACTGGAAAGCAAGTGATTGGTCTATAATTCTTAGAATGGCTCGCAGTTTGATTCTTAAAGATAAGTATCAATTTTCCTGTTGTTAACCAAGTTGTCCATATAGGATGCACATATAAACAATTCTTGCTCACAGCAAAATTTTTATGAAAAGACATTAAAACTTGGAGTCAAAAGTTATGTACTGCTTCTGGTCCCAGGCTTTTCCACTTAGGAGCTTTTCTTTATTTTATTTCACTTTCTCCAGTTGTTACTTCATCACATTTCATATTCTCTACATTAGAACATGTTTCTATCAAAGCAGCATCTTTAATATGTTCCACAAGGTCTTGATACATATTTCTACACACTGTTTCTATTTCTTTTTTTATTGTTGTTGTTGTTGTTGGTGGTGGTGATGTTTCTGTTCCTTTTGCTTCATTTCCAAGCTCTCAATAAAACGTTTTTGGGTTGCTAATGAAATAGTTATTTTGTATTTGTCCTTTATATTTATCTGCATATCTTCTAAGTTTTATTGCCTGTGTTATGTTTTGTTTATTATTTGCAATAGTGTATGATGGATCCTAGTCTGTTTTGATATTGTGCATTGCTTTTATGGCATCTGTCTTCCTAATCATTTCTCATGATCTGTTCCCTATTCTATATTCTTCCAATAATGATACTTCTTCTCTTAATTGCTTTATAGTTTTCTCTAGTTCTTCCATGGTGGCATTTTGTATAATCCCTTCCTTTCCCTTAATGCTCTGTGTTTTTGTGGTAAGATTTTATCTTTTATTAATTTAGCTGCACAGTAATTTATCCTGTTTACTTTTGTTATATCACAAGAATTTCTTTTAATAGTCCCAATTACTGTGTTCATCTGTTTTATCAACCTTCCAACATTTTGGGTCTTATTTACTTTCTTTAATCTATTTCTTTCATTGATTTTAATATGTCAGTCCGTCTCTGTTAAATCAAGCAACCCTTCCCTTAGACGATTTTTTTCTAGAATGAGAGAATCTTCTTTGCTGTCCACTTCCTGTGCATATTCCACAGACAATTCAAGAACATCTTCCTGTGGCATATCCTCTTCAGCTACAGCCTGTTTCATCTGTTACTCCTTCATATGGGAAATCACTGGCACATCACTTCACAACATTGCATGTTTCAAATTTGCCATTGATTTCTGCTCCTTCCTTTGCTGTGTAACTTTAACCAAACTTTTGTACCAGTCACCTACAGAAGGCTCCAGAACATCACCATGTGACAATTCTTCAGATGCCTCACACGCCACCTGTTTCACCTTAATCTGTGGAATCATTGTTCCATATACTGTGGCATGTGTTGGATTTTCTACACTAAGTCCTTTACTTCACAAATAATCCATAACATCAGTTTTAATTTGTTCGTCTTCCTAAATAATCCTCTTTTCTTGTTTGACTCCTATGTTTTCTTAATTTTTGTATTGTACATTTTTTATGTCTAGGTATTTTTACCTGTACTTCTCTTCAAATATCTTTGGTGCTGATTTTTTATTGATTAGTTTCACTTTCTCCTTTGCATAAATATCACACAATATCAAATCTCTTTTTGCCCCATGTCCTGCTTCTTCTTCAGATACCTCACACTCCACTTTCTGCTCCTTAATCTGGGAACTCATGTGGTACCATTTTTATTTATTTATTTATTTAATTATTTTTATTTCTTCCCTGTTGAACAAATTAGTCCAAGTAGGGTAGTAGCCTCTTCTGAGGAAATACCTAAGATGGTATTTCTACTATAAGGAAAATTTAGCCTGCACATTAGGAAACTTTCCCTACAGATAGCACAGAGGTGAACACTATTGCAGTATCGGAAGCCATACCAGATTCTGAGGAGCTGTTTCAGCAGAATTTGTTTCATTAAAAGCAAATGTGCAACACATTGATGGATGTGTTATTGCAACCCTTCAGTCAGGCGGGCTGCAGGATGATATTTTAGATGAATTGTTGATGCAGAGTGAGCCAGAGAGTGGAAAAGATATTTCCTGGGGTGAAATTATGGACAAAATTCATTCAGAGGATTCAGAAGTTATTTTAAAATTAGATTGCCAGATAAATAAACTGTATGATTATACTGTTAAAGAAACTACAGTGAAAGTGTTGAGAGATGAACAAAGGAGAGAAAATGTTAATAATTAAAGGAAATTAATGTGAGGATTCAGAACAAGTTAAGAAAAATAAGTGGACACTTGTGACCTCTGGGATAATTTAATGGTCCCATTGGGAGTGAAGGCTCAGGAGGTAAGTGCTTTTATTCTTATTCATAAAGAGACATATTGTGAAATTATTTTTGAGACTGTTTTTGTTCTGGAAACTTTTGGGAGGAATATGAGAAGAAAATGAAGTGTAATCCATGGAATTCTTACATACTTGAAGCATTTCACAGAGAAACAAAAAAGAAGATACATGTTCAATTTTGAACTGAAGTTAAAAGAGAGACTTTAAAAAGACATTTAAGCAAACTTTGTAAGAAAGTTATGGACATTAACAAAGTATATGATAACAGAAAATTATTGACTGGAGGATGGGAGTGTCATATTGTATTTAAAATGGAAAAAGAAAAAATGTTCATATCCCTAGTATAATAAATATAGATGATAACAGGGGTATTGAAATATTGGGGACAACTGAAAATATGTTTTTTTTCCTGTGGAAAAGATGAGCATTTGATAAGTAATTATGATAACAGAAAATCTTATATTTATGGGGAACCGGTCATGATGCAAAAAAGTAAATAATGAAATGTTATAAATGTTACAAAATATGCATGGATTATAACCTAGAGAAAAAGGATGAAGAAAAAGAAAACAAAAGTGAGGACATTATATGAAAAGAAGAAACAGTCCCAATAAAAGATAAAGAAGATACAGGGGAAAAATAATAGGGTAACAATAAAGATAAGGATAAAGAGAAAAATGAAATGAAAGAGAATATAGAAGAAGGTTCTGAAATAAGTCATGAAGAAAATATAAAGTATAAACTGGAAAATAGTGAAAGGCAAAAAGAATTCTTTTGGCAAAAGAGTAAGACAGAAAAACAAAGTTTAAAGGGATAAGTATAACAGAGAGGAAAAAAGGAAATAGGTAATGCAAATTAGATAATTTATTCAAATGTACATATTTTCTGCTGAGCTACAATAGATACATAATGGAAATTTTAGACTGCTTTCAGTTAATGTTAATAGTATCAAAAATATAAGTATAAAATAGGCATTATAAATTATTGTAAAAAGTGTGATTTGGATGTAATAATACTGGAAGATACAAGATTTTTGACAAGAAGAGAGATTACAAACAAAGAAACTTTGGGGAGGAGATACAATATGGAACTTAGGAAAGGAACCATGTTCAGGAATAGTTGTACTTTGTAAAAAGTCAAGTGAAAATATTGAACATAACATTGGCAATGATGGGAAGATTAACTATTGTAGATGCCAGGTAGCATGATCAAATATATAGATTTATAGCAATGTATGCTTATGTTGCAAGTAAAAAGGGAATATTTATTTCATAAAATTTTGCATTATGTAGTAATTAATATGAACAGACTACTAATGGGAGATTTAATCATGATTTGAGAGGAAAAAAGAAGGAGAGAAGAAATGATGTTAAGAAAAATTTGGAAGTTATGAAATGTGGCAATTTAAAGATTTGGAATAATAATTTGCAGACATACAGTCAAGATACATATAAGACAGAAATAGATTATTTTATTATATCTCAAGGTTTAAATATAGCTAAGGGAGAGACACTTGTAACAGGCTTTTCAGATCACTCAGCCATTTGGATAAAAATACAAGAAAATCGGGAGGAATAAAAAGAATAAGTGAGAAATTCTGCAATGAAAATGGGAAAAAATGTGTATGTGTTTATGGAAATGTCTCATTTCCACTAGAATATGTTATAAAAACTAGCTTTGAAAGAAAAATATATGAAATGCTTATTTACAATGGCAATCAAATATAAAAAGTAGAGAAACAAATTATAAAACAAAGTGTATGAATGCTTTAAAGGATTTGGAAAAGACTAATAGGGAATATTATACAGTAGAACAGAGAATCAATAGAAAATCAATGAATTATTACTTAAGTAAAGATATTTTTACAAGGTAAAAAGAGGAGATATCAGCTTAATTGCATAGCATACTTAAAGAGAATACTAGTATAATGTGAGAAATGAAAAATGATAGAGGAGAGATACGGAGATGTCAGGAGCAAATTATGAATATTGTAGTAAATTATGTAAAGAAAATGTTTCAAGATAAGAACAAAGTACAAAAAAGAAAGACATTAAAAATTCAAAGAATAATAAAATAAGGAATTGGAAAATAAGATTTCTTTATATGTATTAGATAAGGTACTTCACCATGCTGGTTTGCAGTCACTTTCAGGATCAGATAGAATAAAAGGGTCTATATTAAAAGCACGAGCGTTTACTTACCCGAATACCTAAACGCAGACACGTCTTCATCGAACCACGAAAACATCAATCATCCTGAAGCACGAAATCCGAAATGTCAAATCGTCATGGTTGACCCTTCTGCAGTATAGCTCCGTAAGGTAAGTGTGTGATAGTTACAGATCTTATGGTTAGGGTGTGGGTTAAGGTAAGTGCATAGATGGTAATGTATGTGAGATTTAGTGTAGGGTTAGAAGTAGGGTTTTGTTAAGTGTATGTGTGTGGATTATTTAGTTTGTTTGGGTATAGCTTCTTAAGGTAAGTGTGTGATAGTTATGGACCTTAGGGTTAGGGTGCGGGTTAAGGTAAGTGCATACATGGTAGTATATGCAAAATTTGGTGTAGGGCTAGAAGTAGGGTTTAGTTTAGGGTTAGAAGTAGGGTTTTGGTTAGTGTATGTATGTTATTTGTTTAGTTTGTTTGTGTAGGTAGTATGCAGCGGGCAGTGGGGTGGGGCAACTATGACAGTTTGAGTTTTTGAATTTTGTGGTTTAGGGCGTTTGGTGTATTTGCGGTTCGCAGAATATGTGTCAGTGTTTAGGCATTCAGGTAAGTAAACGTTCGTGCTTTTAATATAGACCCTTACAGAGTGGCATAAAAATACTTAAAAGTTATGAATGAGTGGTTAAATGAAGGTTTTATGTATAAAGATTCATGCAGTGGTATACTTAAATTTGTGTGGAAAAATGAAGATAAAATAAAATTGAAAATTGGAGATCTATAGTACTGAATAAAACAGACAATAAGATTTTTATGAAAATAACTCAAAACAGGATGGAAAATAAAATGAAAAATATTATGGAAGATAGCATATATAGTTTAAAGGGGAAAGGATGTTGGAAATTATTATTCATAGTAAGAGAAACTGTAGATGATATTATAAACAGGATTGATGCAACCAAGATCATGATAGGAGATTTAAATAAAGCTTTTGATATGGTACAACATAAACGTTTGTGAATAGTTATGGAAGTGTATAACATTAGCAATGTATGCTGTTCTGCATATAATAAAAACAAAATAATTTTTGTGAATGGATGGTTAAGCAAAGAAAGAGATATAAATAATGGCATTCATCAGAGATGTCCTATGAGTAGAATATTATTTGGATTAGTATGAATGTATTAGTCAAAGATGTAGATTTGTGTATGTGAGATGCAACTTATAATACTACTGAAGGTATAAACATTTCAGTCATGTTTCCTTATTCAGAGGATATTATATTGAGTACAAAAAAGAAAGTCTGGATGAAATAAGTTATATGTTATATACATCAATGTTTAAACATAATAGACATGACTTTAGTTAAAGAAAAAAGTAAAAGATTGAGTGATATGTTACAAACAGGAGGAGTATCTTTCTTGATGAAAGAAATCTCTGAGTTAGGAATAATATTTGGTGATAAAAATGTAAGTGAGAAACAATGGGATAGGATACTAGATGAAATAAATGAGCTATATTGTTTTTAGAAAACATACAAGTTATCATTTAATAAAAGCTTGATTTGATCAATTCAGTTTTACTGGGAAACACTGCATATTTAGCTAGTGTTTGTTTATATGTTGCCAATAATCTATGAAAAAGAAATACTACAAGTATGTTTTTCATTTATATGGGATTCAATATTGAACCAAGTGAATAGAGGAGTTTTATAAACAGATGAGGAAGATAGATGTTTAGGATTAATAAACCCAATTGTTTATGCTGTTTCTCTGAATTTGTATAAAGTGGTATCTTAGATAAATGATACAAATGAAAAGCTGGTAGTAAATATACTAAAGTCCAAATATAAGCAGCATTGGGATATGTTACAAAATTCAAAAGATGAAAAGCATGTTTAAATGAAATAATGAGATGGTATCAAGAAAAAATATTTATGGAAAATAAAAATTACTGAAATACAAAATGAAAGGAAGGTGATGGTATAAAAATATCATGATACAATAATACTAATTCTTGAGATGAACTAATGAATGAAAAAGTTAAAGCTATAAGAGTACAAAAAACATGGTGTAATAAACAAGTAAAGATTTTTTATGGAGATTAGTGATTAATGAATTACCAGTAAAGAGAAATATGCCATATAAAATCAGTGAAGGAGTTTGTATATATTATGCTAAATAAGAAATTACAGATCATGTTTCTTACAATTTATAAGAATTGCAAAATTATGGGGAAATTTGTATAAAGAAAATTTCTTTGATAGTATAAAGGAGGTTTGTTTGTGTCTTTTGGCTTTTCCTGGTTAGAGGTCGCCACAGCGGAACTCTGGTCCACTAATGATTGGCAGTAGAGTTTTACATGCTGGCTTGCTGGGCCTAACGCACAACCTTCAACGAAGGAACACCCGTTCACGCATGTCGCCACACAGAAGATGCTCTAACTGAGAATCGAATGGGCAACGTCTAACTGTGAGGCGACAACGCTACCGCAGCACCACCACCACAGTAATGATAATATAAAGGAGGTAAATTAAATAAATATGGATATGATTTTGTATGGATAATACAGACATGAAAATAACGAATATGTTAGGAAACTAGATAAAATGTTATTTTATGTTATGTGGACCATTTAGAATGGAAGGCTAAATGGAGTAATTTTTAATGGTAAATGGAAACTAGCAGCAATTTTAAGAAAATTAACATGGTGGTTATGGAAAAAGGAATGGGGTTCAAATAAGGTTTCACATAATAATTGACAGTAAGATATCTAAGATTCTATGACAAAAATTAAAAGAAATGGGAATTTGTATACTGTATAAATCATTAAATATGTAAGTTTGTAAATTATATTGTACATAATTTTTTTAATAAAGGATCCCTACTCTTGTTGATATGTGCAGCGGGATCTTTTACATCCACCAATTCAAGCAGATGAGGCCTTGTACACTCAGGAGTGCAATACCCCCTTTATTTATCACTGCAGTATATGCAACTGACCTAGCTGGTGTGGAGAGAGAACCCACAGCCATCTGCAACACAGATAAGTGTGTTTCCTATTGTATCACTGACACTACTGTGACATTACCTCTGTTGAATTTTCTACACTAAATCCTTAACTTCACAAATAATCAATTACTTCATATCTGTTGGTTTAACTTCTACCTTACTAATCCTCTGTTGTACATTTTCTCTTTACTTTCTTATTTTTTTTGTATTGTGAAATGTTCCTGGATGCCTTTGTCTGTATTTCTCTTTGAATATCTCTGGAGAAGCTTTAATTGATTAGTTTGGCTTTCTCCTTTGCATAAATATTGTACCATATCAGATCTCTTTTTTCTTTCCCATGTCCATGCATACCTCTCAACCTCTTAGCAGAAGAAATTTGGACAAAACCTGAAATAATGGGGACAAAGGCCCACAACTAGGGACATATTTTAAATATTGCTCTTGTAAACTTAGAACATTGCTACAATAACAGGATTTGTCTTACCATGTATTTTATGAAGGATATAAGTCTGAAACTCAAATGTGTGTCATTATTTAATGACTGCAATCCTCTGTGATTTTACAGAAAACCATACATTTTATGAGGAACAGATCAAAAATATGAGTCAGGAAATCTGAACATTCTGTGAAAACCTGGACAGTTGAGAGGTATGTCTCCAAGTTTCTTTTTTTATACCTTTCCAAAATCTCTGAGTTTTGCTCTATTATTTCACTTCCACTGTCACTTCAGGATCCAGATTGATGTAATGGATTCCCCTTGACTCTCCCATTGATTGGCTGCTTCCCATTTGTAAATGTTGACCACTGCACATATTGGTGTTTTTTTCAGCTGAGCTGCAGATAATGTTACAGGGAGCAAGCAATATAAGGAGTCAAGAAGAAAGGAGTGTATAACTCATCCTACCAAGCCCAACCACATCTGAGATTGCATTTTCTTATGAGATTTGTGTTGAATTAGCTGCCTTGACTTCCTTGGAGGAATTCACTGCTTGTCTAAAGGGATTCCAGTAATGGCTCTTTGTGAGAGATCATCATCATTCTAGATTTCAGATTGAAAGGGGCAGATGCAGCTAGAATTTTTCACTGAGTGAATGTCTCCAATTTCACCAGGTGCTGCTGCTGTGTTTTTGGCTGAGCTGAGGACAGTCCTACTGAGTTTAACTTTAATGAGAAGGAGAGGAGTTAGATGTGTAAAACTGATTGACTAAACCCTATACCATTTGGTTCTACACTTTCCTTGTGGTTTTCATGTGTTGAGTAACCTGCCTTGACATGCTTGGGTGGATTCCATATTTTCAACATCAGAGACAGGTACAAGGATCATACTTTTGGACACCAGTCTACATGGGTGGATTCTGCTTGAGTCTTCCACTGACTAGCCTCTATTATTTTGACAGCTGATGCCATGGTTTTTAATTTTGACCACTGGCAGTTTGACTCACTTTTTGATTAAGTTGTGCTCAGTGCAGCACTCCACAGGCCAGATTAACAGAGACATAAAGTTATACTTTACTTTCACAAATGCTATTCTACTCATGATTTGCTTGTTTATTACATAACACATCCACTGCATCATGAAAGTTAATCCTTGTCTCTCTTGCAACCCATGGCTAAAACTTTCTGCAAAAACTACATGAAAGGTAAGGAGTAAAGAAGGAGTGAGGCAATGCTGAGTTATTTTAAGGAGCCCAAACATCATCCAAGACATCTATTGTTTGAGGGATACTTTAGAAACCTTACAAATATGGCACTGTTGTAGATTGCTAGGACAACTTTAGGCCACCTGCATACAGACTACTACTCTCATCATCTATTGCAATCATATCCAGCTGACTAGGTAAAAGTATTTCTCCTTGTGTTTTTTTTTTGTTTGTTTGTTTTTTTGTTTTTGTTTTTTTTTTTTTTTTGTTCCAAAGTCAATTTTGGCTTTATTTATGTCACTCAATTTACTGTTGACATTATTTTTATGTTTCCCTCTGAGGTCATTCCATTATCCAGGTGTCCAACTAGTTTGTTTCTAACCAATTTAGCTGTTAACAGAAGGTGTTATAAGAGATCTGGTGACACAGGTAGACTGCAACCTCTCCTTTGACCACCACATTGCCACTGTGGTCAGAAAGTCCCTCTACGTGGCACATCTCTTTACCAAGGGTTTTGCATCCAGGAAAAAAAGAGGTCATCATCTCTCTCTACTCTTCCCTCCTTAGATCAGTCATCGGGTATAATGCTCCATTTGGCATGTACCTCACTAAACACCTGCAACAGCTGGAAAGGCTACAAAAGTACCTCATGGAGTGGGTCCTAGGCCTTAAACACATGCCCTACATTGATAGACTTAAAAATACTCCAGCTTTTTTTTCTGTCTCATATCATCTATTAAGAGGTGGCCTCTCCTTGACTTATAAAGCCATGTCTGACCCAGCCCTGTTAGAAATGTTACACCTAAAGAAATCCCAAGCTCTCTGCACCCCACACTCCAGGGACCTCAACCTCATTACCACAGTCAACAGAACATGCTGGATGGACAGGTTCATAACCCAGATACTACCTTTGCTCTGGAATAGACTTCCCATACATGTCAAGCAGAGCACCTCACTGGCCCTTTTCAAGAGAAATCTGGATGAGTGGATGGAAAATAGAAAGTTCACCCCAGGGATCACTCCAGTGGCTCTACTTGATAGATGCACCAGGAACTAACAGCAGCATGATGCCAGGGCACTTCTATGGGCTGCGCTTGTAAAGGCTCCAGGGCCATTGGCCTAGTACACATCTATGAACCTATGAACAGATATTCCTCTTCAATTTTCAGTTGGTAATGTCCATTGAGGTTTCCTAGTACTTCTGTTTTTTGCCATTTTAGCTGTCAGCATATATTCCTCAGGTTACATTGTAATCTACACAATATTGGGCTCATATCCTTCTGCAGTAATCCTTACTAATTTAGTTATTTACTGAGTTGTCACACTTAAGCCTAACATCTGTCAGCAAGTGCACAAATTATTGCTGGCTACATGAGCTGTTTATTTCTACCTTTCAGCCTCCATACAGGTTTTATATAAAGTGAATGGAGAAAATTTGCAGTAATTCTGCATAATGGAAGACCTTCTGTATGCCCAGACAATTACAAACCCATACGTCTGACCAGCCTCATATGCAAAGCTAGAGAAAAACACTTCTCATAGAACAAATCAATCAGGACTAGAGAACCTCCAAACACTTGACCTGTCTCAGTCTGGATTCATCAAGGACATGCTTACTCACCTTGGTGGATTCTTTTGAAAAGGTCATAATGAATGTAAAACGGTACCTCAACCTGGTCAAAGCTTCTGACACAAATCTTCACTCAGACATAGTAGAAAAGCTAAATAAACTGGGAATAAACCCCTATAACATTCACTTGATTGATAACTGGCTCACAGATAGGATGCAGATATTCAAAACAGGGGAGGTTACCTCCACAGAGATACCAGTCACCAGTGGAGTCCACCAGGGTTCTGTGCTGGGACCTCTAGTGTTTGGCTTCACTTTTCTGAAGTAAAAGTCAATATCAAAGCACTCCAGCTGCAAGCTAGAAGCAGTAATTGAATCCCCAGATGATTTCCTCCAGGAAGGTTTGTCCCAAATAAATGAATAACTGGTACCAAAATCATGGAGACTGAAACTAAATGCCAAAAATACATTAGTGCATGTTTTGGGAAATCATCTACCCTGAGGAACTACCACATTTACAAACAAGTGCTGTAAAAGAGAAACAGAAAACTGGTAACCAAACAATAAGAAATATATTATCCCTGCAGTGGGGTGGCAGTATCAGTTCCCAAGGTTTTAGTTTTAATATGAAGGGGTAGGTTTAATGCTGTGCAATTATTTATCTATTCATTCATTTATACATATTCTAGGTTGACCAATGATCATTTAGAAGGTAGATATTTTATTAGTATGAAATCAGTTCTGATGAAGTCCTGCGTAGGGTGTAAGACAAAAGTGCTAAACTAATTATTAAGGTAACAACAACAAATAAGGCCAAAATGTTCAACATCCACAAGTTTAATAAAATGCAAAGCTTTTGAGTAAAAAACTCTTTTTCAATGCATAAAATTTAAATAAAGCTGAAAAGCTTTTATATATTAATAGATGATATGAGACAGAAAAAAAAGCTGGAGTATTTTTGAGTCTGTCAATGTAGGGCATGTGTTTAAGGCCTAGGACCCTCTCCATGAGGTACTTTTGTAGCCTTTCCAGCTGTTGCAGGTGTTTAGTGAGGTACATGCCGAATGGAGCATTATACCCAATGAGACCAGCCAATAAAAATGCATCAATTACATAATGACATCATAAGAGCAATTTAAAACCACTTAAGGCAAAAAATGTTTCGAGTTTGTTACTCGGAAGCTTTGCGTTTTATTAAACTTGTGGATGTTGAACATTTTGGTCTTATTGTTGGAGTATTTGTTTGGACTGTAAGGCACTTCAGCTGAGGAAGGAGTATGTTAATTATTAACTTTGCTAATTATTAAAGTATTTTCCACATCAATACCATGGGTCATGTTCTATCTTTTTTATATATTGTGGCTAACAGTATTTGTTTCTTTTTCATGATCGACCTCACTTGATTTTTCACCTTGAGAACTGATATTGCTACCCCGTTACAGAAATCACATCTTTCTTACTGTTTAGCTACCACATTGACAATATGCCTCTAAGAGTTGTTATAGCTGTTCAGGATTTGTGAGCTTTCATTGACAGTGACCTAACATTTGATGAACATGTGCCCATTGTTGTAAGAAGCTCCTTCTATATTGCACAGCTTATAAACTAAGAGATTGTGTCTACATCTAGGGATATCATTGTCCCCCTTTACTTAGCCCTCATTAGTCTTTGAATATAATGAACCCTTTGGAATGCATCAGTCCAGATGCATGCAACAACTGGAACTCCCACAGAGATACTTTACTAATAGGACATGAGGCCTAAACAACATGTCCTACACAGACTGACTTAAACCCTGTCACTATACATCTCCATCCTACAGACTGTTAAGAGATGACCTATGCCTGGCATATAAAGCATCCTCTGACCTATTACTGATAGATTTGTTGCACATCAGCAAGTCAAATGGCATTAGAAAAACTCAGTTTAGAGATCTAAAACTCTTCTGCAATATTAACAAGACACTTTGGAGGGACGGGTATATCATACAGAGGATAATGTTGTTGTAGAACAGACTCCCCAGTCACATAAAATCCCTGTCCAATTTGAAGAACAATTTAGATCTATAGATGGGAAAGAAAAATTTACCCCAGGACTGTCCTCTGTACTCCTAATGGACAGAGACAGCTTCTAGATGCTTCATCCCATGCATGGTCAAATTATCTATGATATGATCCTAGTTATTCCCATTAGTGTAATTTCTTTACTTAGTATAGGGTCACTGGCAGGATTGAGCTTGGAAATGGATGACATGATGGTAAGGAGGAGGTTGGAAATCCTGTGTATCTAGGAGATAAAATGGAAGGGCAATGCAGAAAGCCACTTGGCTTGGGATCGAGAGTCTGCTACTCAGGAGGAAGACAGACTAGAAATGGTGTAAGAATTATGGTGAGGGAGAAGGCAGTTAGGAATATCATCAGAATTAGTGACAGACATATGGAAATTAGATTCCATTGTAAGGATAGGGCACTGTTCATAATCTCAGCCTATGCCTGACAGCAGGATTATGATAGTGAGGAAAAGAGTGCATTCAGACAGCAATTACAGTACAACATAAATTGGTGTTGGTAATGGGTGACCTGAATGTATATATTGGGACAGACAGAAAGGACCTGAGGACTGAAGTAAAAACAGAAGCACTGAGGATGAAAGTCGAAAAAATCCAAAAGCAAACAAATGAAAATCCAGGAAAAAAACACCAATGGCTTAATAAAAGATACATATTTATTCATAACAGTAAGTGCTTTCACAGTATAAAAATACTTCATCAGACCATATAAAACATTCAAAAAATTATTAATTTAAATATCATCAATAAGACAAAGTGACAAATCACAATGCAACTTAAAATCATATGATTAAAAAGAAAAAAAAACTAACCACCAATCAGAATAGCATATGCATGCACACTCCTCTGCCATTCAAGAAAACACACAACTAAAGACTTAATCTAGCTGCGGGTGGAGCTTAAACACCATTCAAAGTATCACATAAAGGTGCACCACTCTTCTACCCATAAAAGTTCAATGAAATAATGAGACTTATTTAAGTAGAGATTTAAGACATACACCCGGATTCTATATGCGTTGCACAGCCTGCAAGATCAGTGCAGGAGCTCTAGCAGGCAATATGTCTGCTGTGCGATCAAGGAATAGCCTGCAGGGGAATGCATGAGCGCTCCTACACTACTCCTGCATGGACTAAGACCCTGTATCTCACCCCATTTGCAAGTGAAATCCATGTAAATGAGGTGATTTTGCGATTCAGGAAACTTGCAACCATCTGTGCAGGACTAGTGCAATCTGCAGAAATGTACTCGGTTAGTAACCGAGTACATTTCTGCAAATTCCAAAACGGAGCTGTGACAGCTCCAAATAAAGGCTGCATATCAGTTAGGAAGCATAATAATGGCCAAGTATAAGGCCATTGGCATTGCAAACAGCCCAAAAAAATCAACTTTTATTTTTTTTAGCCGATCTCAGCTGTTTAAGCGTAGGGCAGCAGCACGCAAACGAGATGGGGAGGAGTAACAAAATAAACCTAAATTAAGCATTCTAACTAAAATCCCTATTCTGCCATGCAAGTCAATGGCAGGCAGAAGACAACATGGCCAGTGAGTAGTGGTTGCTAAGGGGGGAGGCTCAGTGTGAGACATGTAACTATGCATTAGCAGGCAATCATATGCAAATGAGGGGAATGATAGTGAATCCCAGTGTTCCCCAGTATGCTAGTCAGTTCCCAACAGTGCAAGCCTATGAGTTAGCCAACATCATGGGGGTGTCAAGCATACTGTGAGTGAATTGGAGTCCTGTGGCTCAGATTTGATTCTAGCTAAGCACAGCTAAGCAACGGGGTGTGCCTGTCTCTGCCTAGCACTCTGTACATTGATTAAGCGGGTGTGCACACCATGCACTGGGTTTTAAAGGTTCAAAAACAAAGTTAAATCAGCCCCCGGGCTTAAACAGGAAGACAATGGGAAGGGAAAACAGCAGTAGGAAGGTAATCTAGGAGAACTAGCATAGCTGGCAGGTGAAATGTATCAAAATCAGCCAATTACATAAGCAGCAGACCAGCCCAGCCCAGAACACTACTATAAACTATGCAAACACCTTCCACTCTGGTTTTTACCACACTCTACACCACCAGTGTAAACAAGCGGGGAACTTTTAACACTCACAACAGCAAAATGATAGGGGCTACAATAGCTATCATACAACAACTTGTGGAAGAGGCTGAGGGTGATGAGGATGTGAATGCTGTTGACCAACCCACAGTGAGGAGATGGAGAAGAGTGTACAGACCCAGGGTAACCTACCAGGGGCTACATGAGCTGGAGATAGTGGAGCATTATAGGGTGGACAGGGACCTCCTACAGTAAATTGTTGAGCTGTGCCAGCCATGCCTCACCACAGAACTAACAGCGGGGAACCCATACCAGTGGATACTAAAGTATGTGTAGGCCTAAGAATACGAGCTACAGGTAACGTCCAAAGGCCAACTGGGGATATGATGGGGATCTCACAGACAATAGCATCCAGGGTACTCCACCAGTTCCTGGATGCCATGTCAGCACATGTCAGTGAGCATGTATATTTTCCCCAACACCCATGAGGCATTGGCCAGCAATATGAAACTGTTCCACCAAAATAGCAGAATACCCTGAGGTAGTGGGTGCTATGGACTGCACACACATACCCATCAAAGCACCACCTGATGAGCTGTTCTTCATTGTGGGGGGGTGTATATTCTGAGTGCTGTGCTCTCAGACATGCCCCCTGCACTCTTACATGCTCCATGTAAGCCTAGGAGCTCAGGCAGTGCGCCTCATTATTATGCATGGTGCGCTGCTGTCCTGCTCCTACACAAATGCCACAGTGCAGGACTACGCTAGTCCTGCACAGAAGAATAATAAATCTGGGGGATACACAATCATTCAGACATGGAGGCTTATCAGCCTACAACTCTAAGATCATTTTAGGTTTTATTATTTAAATCCCCACTTCTAATACCATCCTCAAGTTGTTCTAATACTAAAAATTTGAAATATTGTTCCATTTTCCATTACATGTTTGCCAAAGCACTATTAAGCTTTTCATTCTTAATGTCATTATAATGTTTAAGTATTCACTCTTTTAACATCTGAAACATTTTGCAACAAATGCAACTCGCATAATAGACTAGGTTCTTACTTCTCCAATCGGCATAGAAATCAAGCCCTATATTCTGTCCAGTAATAGGATGTTCAATGCAAGGACTAATTAACATAAATTTACAGATGCTACAGGACCTACAAGGAAAAGTGCCAGTATGTACTGATTCAAATGTCATAAATTTAGAGTGTTGTTTATAACAAAGTTGATGTTTCAAGGACATATTTATTTCTAAATGAAAATTTAGGCACAGGTGTCAGAACTTTTGTAGGGTCCTTATCAGCCAACAAAACTAGCCAATTCTTTCTAATTACATCACAGACAACATTTATATCACTGGAGAAAGTAAATAAAAGTGTAATGTCATTATTTTTTGAGGATGAACCATCCGCTGTTTCTAAGTAATCAGTTCATTCAGAAAAGTAAGGTCTAGTGAAACTATATCTTCCTGAGGGGACTTCAAAAATTATATCTTCAGTCTCTTCAGAGAGTAGCCTCTGCTCAAGAAATCAAGTTTCATCATCTGAAATACTTCATTTAGATTATTATTGTGGAGCCTCATGGCTCTCAGAAGTTGTCCTTTCAAGACACTTTTGGAATGTGTCTAGGATGCATACTTTTCTTATGTAGGGTGCTATTTTTTTTGTAGGGTTTTCTGTATAACATACTATTAAACACACCAAATATGTCCCTATTCACTGTAATACCTAAATTCTCAATAGATTTATCTGAATATTTATATGTAAATTTCAAATAGGTCATAGTCATGTGTAGAAAATCTATAAATTCATATAACCTCTGAGAGGTGTCATTTCAAATCAGAAAAACATCATCTACAAAGCGATAGTAGCAAATGTTCTGAGAGAATGAATTACTCACAGGTATCTGTTCAAGTTTCCATTGTGTTGACATAAGTTTAGCATAACTATTCACACATGCTGTGCCCATTGCAATACCAGCTTTTTGTAGACAGAATTCTGAACCAAATACAAAGGCATTATTTTCCAGTATGATTTCAAGAGAAGACAGTATTTGGAAAAAGAAACATCCTCACATTCTCTATACCTGATGTATTAGAATTACTTTGAAAAGAGAAGTAATATCTAGTATCACAAAAAGAAACTTATTGCTCTTATCAGCTGTTTTTGATCATTTAGTCTTCTAAAAACTCTTTAGTGTCCTTTAGAACTGTCCATACACCTTCAAGTACAAGTTGTAATGTTTTATATACAAAAATAGACATTGGTTCTGTCAACCAGCCTCTGTTAGACACAATAGGGTGTATTGGTGGATTAAAATGGTCCTCATGTACCTTCAGTAGACCATATAATATAGGGATTACTGGATGATCTACAGTAAAATAATTATATAGTTCTTGTGTAATCAAACCAGTCATTAAGAGATAATAAACAAAAGGTTAACCCTATCAATCAGGCCTTTTACTTGATATTTATAGAACCACTTATATGTGGCGTCATCACTCAGAAGACCATTCATCTTTTCTATATAAAACTGTCTATCCATAATTACTATGACTCCACCTTTGTCTGCAGGGTATATTTCTAGGTAGGTGGTTTCCTCATAGTTCTTTCAAAGCATTCATCTCTCCTTTTGTGAGGTAATAAAATAGCAATTTATGTCGCAAAGTTAGCATTTTACAGATTTCATCTTAACATAAATCCATAAAAGCTTCTAAACGTGGAGGTAAGTTAAATGTAAAAGTGTGCTAGGTTTCTTAAAACCTGGATGAGACATGTTCCGTTGAGGGAACAATGATAATGCTACATTGTGAGCAAATAACCTCAAATCAGTTAGAACATCAGTTAAGTCTGACTGCCTCGCTAAAACAAAAGATAAATCCTTGCTGAGCAGGATTATCTGATCCTCAGTCAGACAAAATGAAGAAATATTAAAAATTAGGTTATCGGATTCTTGTTGCAGGTATTCATACCTATTGACCTGTCCATAGGGTTCTGCTGACGTATTTGCCTTCTTCTCAGTCAACTCCTTGACCACCCCTTCCTTACATCTTTTTCAATAGGCACTGGTTCCAGAAGAGAAAAAGATGCTGGGGATAAATGAGTAGATGTAGAAGGCTGAATGGAAATTGTACCATTCTTATTCGCCAATTCATTACAGGGCTGAGATTTCATAGTTTTCATATCCGAAGGTAGGGCACCAGTTTCTAATACTTGAGCTAGCTATACTCTGTGGCATATCGTCTACTCAGAGGCAATCTCTGCTTAACATACAAGGCCATGTCAAACCCTGAGCTGTTGGACATGCTCCACTTAAAGAAATCCCAATCCCACAGAGCCAC
Organism: Protopterus annectens; assembly: GCF_019279795.1. Taxonomy (NCBI): domain Eukaryota; kingdom Metazoa; phylum Chordata; order Ceratodontiformes; family Protopteridae; genus Protopterus; species Protopterus annectens. Next base: position 1,776,788,406 of record NC_056728.1, on the reverse strand, counting down.
ACGCTCCAGGGATCTAAACCTTGTCATCACAATGAACAAAATATGCTGGAGGGATAGGTTCCTGATCCAGAGACTCCCCATACTCTGGAATAGACTGCCCATACATGTCAAGCAGAGTGCCTCATTGGCTCTCTTCAAAAGGAACCTTGATGATTGGATGGGAGATAGGAAATTCATCCCAGGGATCATGTCAGTCGACGTGCTAGACAGGGGTCCAGAGAAGTAAATATTGTGGGAAGAAATATCCAGGGAATTGTTATGGCTAGGCTTGCATAGGCCCTAGGGCCAATAGCCTAGTACCAACCTATGAACCTATGTAATATTCTGTTTATCGATGTTGCCTCACAGTGGGAGAAAACACATCCATTTTTAAATTCTGTCAGATCACACTGTAACTTTTTCATTTTCATTTGCAATCTTCTCTCATAGTCTGCCACATTCTAAAAAACTTCATCAATAGTCATTTTAAAGGTATTGGCAATAAACATATTGTATATATCATTCTGTAAACCTCAGATTTCTATGAGTAGAGAAGTCGCAGAGGGTTTGAAAAAGTCTGTCATTAGTCTCATATAATCAAAGCCCAAATGTAAGTTGAGAGACTGCCAGCATTTAAATACCTCTGGGTAGGTGTTTCTGTATGTCAACATTTTTAAAACACAGAGTCCCCATGGAATTACCTTATGATGTAAAGATGCCTCAAGATGTAAATGTTGCAACTGTAGATATTTATATTTAAAAGTTTATTATCAAAGTCCATATGTTTTAGAGTAAAGGATTCAGTGGTAGTCAAGTCCGTAGCAGATTCAATGTCTTGTGTGATATCAAAAACCAGATTCAATAGAGGGTTAGCCCCCACAAGTAAAATATATTGTAAATGATCCATCCTAATGCTAGAATTAGCATTCATGTTGTAATCCAACTTCAAACTACACCAGTCAGTCATGTCCCTCAAGAACACCAAACGATACAATGATACAATGAAGTAAAAAGAGAAGCACTGAGGGTAAAGGTTGAAAAAATCCAAAAGCAAACAAATGAAAATCCAGGAAAAAACTACCACCAATGGTTGAATAAACGAGATACATTTATTCACAATGGTAAGTGCTTTCACATATAAAACTACTTCATCAGACCATATAACATTCAAAAATAGTGGGGGACAACACATATGAAGAAGGAGAGGCCATTCTAGATTTCTGTGTGGCAAATGGCTTGATAGTAGCCAACAAACAGTAGAGAAAGACAGACAGTCATAAGGTCAGATACAAGATTGGCCAACATGCAACTCAGGTATACCTAGTAAGAAAAAGGTACTGGAATAGAATCAGCAGTTGCAAAGTCATCCCCAGTGAAACAGCCCACAGCATAAACCACTGGTAAGAAAAAGGCACTGGAATAGAATCAGCAGTTGCAAAGTCATCCCCAGTGAAACAGCCCACAGCATAAACCACTGGTTGCCACAATCAGCTGCAAGCAGTAGTCAGAGAAAGCTCTAAGGTCAAACGAGACCACCCTGAAGACCTGGAAGTTGACTGTAGAGAAAACGCATCACTTCAAGGAATTACTCATGGCTCTAGCACTGAAGGAAGAAGAGGAAATAGGTGAAGTTGAAGAAGAATGGCAGCACCTCAGAACGGCATGTGTGCAGACTACAGAACAAATACGTGTCCAAGCCAGGTATGGAAATAAGGTACATAAGGAAAGCCAGCAGTGGAATGCAGAAGTCCAACAGGTCATCAAAAGAAAGAAGGAATGCAGGAAAAAGTGGGATAGAAAAACATATGCCAGGCTAGGAAGGGACACTGATTGGCTAACAAAAAGTTTAAGAAAAGAGTTGCAATAGGAAAGAACAAGGCATCAGAGGCATTTTGCTAGCTTCTGGAAAGTGCCTCAGTAGATGGTACAAAGAAACTATTCCAGGTTGCAAGGCAAAGACAGAAATATTAAGAAGATAATCAGACATCCTTCATAAGGGATGCCAGCAAAATCCAGCTCACCAGTCCACAGGACATCAAAGGCAGAGGAAAGGAATACTTCCAGCAGCTTTTGAATGAAGGAAACCACACAAAAGCTGTACTTCCCCAAACAAGGTCTATGATGAGAGAAGAGGAGGAGCCAGTCATAGAAGAAATAAGAACAGCACTAAGGAAAATGAAGTCAGAGAGAGCAGCAGGCTCAGATGAGGTCACAGCAGATAAGATAAAGATGTTGGATGAGATAGAGGAGAAATAACTCCTGAAAGTACTCATAGCAGTGTGGAGAGAGTGATGTTTCCCAGATGACTGGAGAATAAGAATACTAGTGTCAGTGCTCCGGAACAAAGGGGACATTCATAACTGTGGGTAGTACAGAGGTATCAAACTCCTGTCACACTGCATGAAAGTCCTGAAGAGGCTGATTCCTATATGAATACACACAGTAGTTGAAAGTAAGATGGGAAATGAGCAGCTCAGATTCAGATCAGGATACAGCAAAAGTGACCCAATGTTTGCAGTGAGACAGATAGCTGAGAAAAAGCTAGAGATGAGGAAAGAGTCCAACTGGGCAATCCTAGACTTAGAGAAAGCATGTAACAAGGACCAAAAACTGATTTGGGCAGTCTTGCAGTGGTTTAAAGTCCCAGAAACATTGGTAGAATTAGTGCAAGCTATGTAGAAGGACCCAATGACTTAAGTACAAACAGTGTTCAGTCTCACAGGGGGGGTTCCTAGTGGGAGTGGGTGTGCATCATGGTTTAGCTCTGAACCCACTGCTGTTCAAACTGGTGATGGACTACAATAGCAAACAGGTCAGTGGGGACAGATCAACAAAGCTGTTGTATGCAGATGATGTAGCATTGCAGGCAGACTCTGTGCAAGAACTTTAGAAAAGGATAGGGGAATGGAATGCAAAACTGAAGGCACATGGGATGAAACTTAGGACAGATAAGACACTCGTAATGGCAGCAAAAGGGGCAAATCAGAAGGAGCTGAGAATGGAGGCAGAAGGGAAACAGTGGAACAGGTTTATAGCTTCAAGTATCCGGGAGGGGTGGTAGAAGAAAAATGAAGTCTGAATATACAAGTCAAAGCTAGAATCTGAGGGGCTACAGCCAACTGACACAGCATGTCAGGTCTAATATATGACAGAAGAATGTCAAAGAAGCTGAAAAGTAAGGTATACAAAACAGTTCTGTGATCTGTACTACTATATGGTACAGAAATTTGGGCAGTAAAGGCAGAACAATTGCAGACGCTAGAGCTGATGGAGCTGAAGTGCCTGAGATGGGTGGCAGGATGCACACTGTGAGGGACACGAAAATTGAGGACATAAGTGCAGAAGCCAAAGTAGCTCCAATTGCAAAAAAGGTCAAAGAGAACAAATAATGGTGGTTCAAGCACATGCATATAAAAGCAGAAGTCAATCTGGTGAAGAAGATTTGGGACAAACAGGAAGAAGGCAGGAAGAAATGAGGGCATCCAGCAAAGTGGTGGATGGACTGTATGAGAGAAGACCTATGACAGTCAGATATGAGTGTCAAAGGCAGCAGTAGGAGAGTGGCACTGAATAAAGAGAGAGAGATAGTGATAGTTAACACAACACCCCAAACCACTGAAGAAAATTGGAAAAAGGCTGTTGATGATGATTGCCATTATGTATAATATATAATTATCAACCCTGGGATGGGTAAGGTCAATATATAACCAAATGGAATAGCTTATTTTGAACAAAAAAGGGGGAAACTGGCAGCATTGAAAATGGCCTGTAATCTCAACTAGCCTAGTACTCACCTGTGAACCTATGCAGTTTAGCTGTTACTGCTTTTACAAGGCTTTTCTGAGTAAGTCATTCCAAATGATTCTGCTTAGTTGTTGCTGTTAATTTTTCTTTTTTTTTTTTTCAAAACAGGTTTATTGTTTTAACATACAAGAGAAATATCATAACAATTTTATACAAGTAATTAAAAATAGATATGATTATAACATTCAACAAAACAACTAAAGTATTTACAAAGACATCCACTACAATCAGATCAATTAATTAAACTAAAATACCATGCTATTGAAATTAGGATTTTTTTAACAAATTTTGTAAATTATCCCATACAATATAATAAGATGTTTTTCTAGTTGTTCTTGACCTAATTGTGTTTATTTCCATATGGCACACTATATTCATAACATTTTTAAATTCATTGAACGAAGGAGGTGTATCTGAAATCCAATTTCTGGTTATTATTTTCCTAGCCACTGCTAGAATAGACCATAACAAGGGAAGCTTAACCTTTTTAACACTTTGAGGTACAGGTGTGTTGAATAATATAAGAGATTTAGAAATAATGAAATTATCTGTAAAAGAGCCTGCAAAATTCATTAATTGACTTCCAGTATTCTTTCAATTTTATACAGTCATAAAACATATGAGCCCAGTCAGCATTAATTTCTACATTACATCTCTTACATAGATTATTTTTATTATTTATTTTATCCATCATCAAAGGTGTATAAAAAGATCTATGTAAAAATTTCCATGTATAAAGTCTCCAGACAATTGAAGACGTAGTTCTATAGGCAGATTCCAATATATATTGTTTATCTTGTTGATTTGGTCCCCATTAATAGAAGTGAAATAATTCCAGTATGTATCTACACTGTAAAAAGTTTCTTGTCTGATAATTTTATGTATGTATGAAAGTTTACCTTTATCAGAAACTTTATGTTGTAAATTTAATATCAAGTAATCAATCAGTGTTGGAATAGATTCTTTAACTGTTATAGACATTAGATCTATTCTATCAATGAGATGTTGTCTAAAGGTCTGAACCTCTAACCAGCAAGTTTCTCTTAGATCAAATTCTTGTTTTACGAAATCTAGATTTTTAACTTTATTATCAGATATCAACTGATACCAGGACTTTAGATCATTATCTATAGCTAAATGAGTTCCTTCAGAAGTAGATGACAAAAGCATACCCTGAGTATACATTATAGGGAATATAATAAAATTCCATTCCCTATACTTAGGGTGCATGAATATAAAGTTACGATAGCTAATAATAATATTTAATGGGTAACAAACCATATGTTTAGGTGTAATAGGTGAAGTACAAAATTCCTTTAGTAACCATAACATGGAGTTATTTACAATCATATTTTTATGTGTTAAGGAGATTTTCATGAAGTGCATACTAATTAGCTCCCAATAATCTTTCCATTTTGCGACATATGACTGATCTATTAATAAAGTAATAACTTTTACAATAGAAGAGATAGTATATAAATTAAAGTCTGGAAAAGAAATACCCCTTGAGACCAGCTATTAGTATGTTTCTTTAATGCAATCCTAGGTCTATTAGGTGCCCATAGGAAATTTAACATTAGTGTATTCAGTTTCTTGATAATTATTTTTGTAGGTGGAAGTATTATTGATTGTATTAAGTATAAAATCTTGGGGAATATTATCATTTTAATAATTGTAAGTCTCTCCTCCATAGTAAAAAACATATTATTCCAGGTATTAAAAAGATTTTGTATATTAAGAAAACAGGTATTATAATTATTATATATAATAGATTTAATATCTTTAGATAGTATTATACCTAAATAAGTTATCTGACCTGAATTGGGTACATATTTAGTAAAATCACTAATGAGAATATTTTTTCATGTATATATAGGTAGTATTTTAGTTTTTCTTCATTGAATATTAAACCAGAAATACTTTTAAAATTCATCATTTTATCAGATAGAGACTGCATAGAAGAATTAGATCCTGCTGATGTAATTAGAACATCATCTGCAAAAGTTGAATTTTGGATGTTGTATTTTCATCTATTTCAAAACCCTCTATGTCAGTACTGTTTCTGATCAAATTAGCCCAAGGCTCCATTACTAAAGTGAATAATAGTGGAGAAAGTGGACATCCTTGTTTTGTACCTTTAAAATGGGTATTTTTGTGAAACATATGTTCCTACCTTAATATAAGCCAATGTTCCTTTGTATAAATGCTCAATTAGATTTACAAATGCATCTGAGAAGTTTGTGCACTTCAGTAAGGTAAACAGATAGTCCCAACTTACTGAATCAAATGCTGAACTTATATCAAGACTAATAAGTGTTAAATCTTTCTTTTTCCTATTTGCAAAATCAATTAATGTTAAAGTTCTTCTTATATTATCAAAAGTATTTCTTTTACAATGAAGCCTGTCTGATCTATATCTATAATGCTGGGGATGATTGTCTTCAATCTATCAGCAAAAATAGTCATAAACATTTTATAATCAACATTAAGTAATGAGATGGGCCGATATGAAGTACATCTAGTTGGATCTTTTTTAGGTTTTAAAATTGGCGAAATAAATGTATATTGCCAAGATGGGGGTTATTAACTCAGTTTGGGCCAAAATAAAACCTTATGTATTAATGAATATGTACTTTTAGAAAGGATTTTATATATCTCTGGTATAATACCATCATTACCCGGTGCTTTGTTTGATTCAAGCTTATTTATTTGTGTAATAACCTCTGTATATGAAATACTTTTGTCCAATAGTTTAATCTGTTGTTTATTAAGCTTTTTATTCATGTTTGTGGTTATAAATTCCTTTATTTTATCTTTAGGTTCCATGTTAATGTTATTATGGTTAATTTTGTGAAAGTGATTTCTAAATTCATCTAGTATTTCTGGTATACTAGAAACATACTTCTTTTTCCTTAGAGAAAAGATTTCTTTGATATGGTTTTGTTTATTCAAACTTTTTGTTTTATTTTTAAGTCTATGTAAGTATTTGGGGCTTATTGAATAAGACAAAAACTTGTATTTCTCTAAAGTTATTTTAACTTTATGAGTTAAAATTTCTTTGTATTTCTCATTTAGTTTGTTTATTTCTTCAATAACTTTCTTGTCCATAATATTTTCTTTATTATTATGTTTATAAGAGTCTAATTTACTTTGAATATCTAACAATTCCTTATCCCAAGATTTCTTTTATTATTATACCATCTGATACTTTGTCCATATAGATATGATTTTAAGGCATCCCAAACATAGACAATGGAGACTTCAGGAGTATTATTTATGTCTAAAAATGTTTTACTTCTGAAAGTATATATTCTTTATAGTCTTTTAGTTGAGTTAAGTATGCTGGTATCCTTTTGATCTGAACATTATGAGTATTTTTTATCATGAATTCAAAAACAATTGAATTATGATCAGATATAGGACATGAAATGATTTTGGAATTAATTAAATCTGTTACCATCTGGTTAGAAATAAAGACCCTATCTATTTTTGAATAAGTTTTGTATCTGTTAGAAAAAAGGTGTATGGTAATGATTTTGAATCTATCTGATTATTAATATCATTCAAATGATAAGAATTAGCAAAATCATTTAAATGTTTTGCATTAGATGTAATTCTTCTTTTTCCTATAGTGGTAGTATCACTTTCATGTAGTATACAATTAAAGTCACCAGCTAAAATAATATCTCCTATAGAGAATGATATGATCTTATCAAGATGATGTTTCACTGTATTAATACCAATTCCAGGTATCCAATATACATTAATTAAAGTGTAAGTCTTCCCATTAATTTGTATTGTAACCATACAAAACATTCATTTGTCATCCTGATAAGACTTAATGGTTTTAGGAATGGGCATACTTTTATTCCATAAAATAGCCACTCCTCTTTTTTCTGAGTGTGGTCTGAACTAACCAATACTGTATATTTGTTTGTGGCTAATTTATCAATATCTTTTTTCAAGAGATGGGTTTCTTGCAGGAAGACTAAGTTGGCCTTATGTAAATTAATGTATCTTATTAGGCTTGCCCTTTTACACTGATTATTCAATCCATTAATGTTTAAAGAAATTCCTTTTAAAGATGTCATTTGGCATTTTTAAAACTTAAGAATCTTATGATCAAAATAACAAATAACAACATAAGTAATGTTACATCTCCTCCTTTAGGTGTACCTTTAAATATAGCTGTATTTATTGAATCTCTTATGGGATTTTGTATAGGATTCAATTTTGTTTGTAGTGACAATGAGTGTACAAAATATATTGTGGATGTCAAAACTATATACATATAACAATGAACAAGTGAAAATAATGTAAGGATTAAACCTTACATCCAGCCTGGAGTTAAAAACTCCAACTTAGAGTAGTATTTACCACTCAAGTTAACCCCCTACCCTAAGCAGCAGTACCTCAGCTACCACCTTATCAATTTAATACTGGTTATATTAAACTTAAATTAACAGCTTTCAATTCAATTATCTAGCAAGACAAGACTACACATTTGATAAAACAGCATCATATAAACTAAAATAAACTTTTTTTTTTTTTTTTAAACTATTCATACTACTATATACATCTATGTAATATAATACACTTGTATTCAAATAGCATTCAAATAATCTTGATATTAGGAACCAAGAGGAGAGAGAGAAATAAAAGACGTGAAAGAGGGAGAGAGAGTGAAAGAAAGAGAGAGAGAGAGAAAGAAAAAAAAAAAGGAAGGCATATTTACATATTAATTTATTCAAAGTAAGTAAAAATAAGTTCTAACATTCATTTAAATCAAAAACATTGGCTAATATGGTTCAGACATTACATATATTAAGATGCATCTATTTTCTGTCATGTAAATGCAGTCAACAGCTTCCAAAAAAAACCTTGAATTGCTTGTATATGAGCATTTTACTCATACTCATTATTGTCAATAGAATAAAATATTATATTTATAGAAATTGTTATAAATCATACTGCATAGTTATGCAAATTCTCAGAAACACTTGCATTATTGTAAAAAGCCATCTGTATTTTGTATGTCTATACTACTGCTTTAAAATATATCACATGACAATTTCTTCCAGAATAGAGTTATAAAGTTATTTATGCTTGTCAATCAAATGAATTAAATGAGTTATAGTAATGTATATGTTTGGAACATAAGTTTTAACACAGATTAGTATGCTGCAGTCAAGTAGATTTTCAAAAACACTTGAATAAATGTTTCATTTTCTATGCCTTCTAAAATAAGACATTTACTTACTACAAGAAACTGCATCATTTAAAATCATTATAACTGACATATTTTATGAATTATAACATAGATATTTAAGTAATTATATAAAATAACTCACATTTAAATGTTAAAGAGTTCATTTTCCTTCACATAGTCACATTTGCATCAGTTCTACTTCCTGGTAGAGTGTTCTTCCTGAATCTGTGATGTGTCAGTGTGATATCTGGGTGAAAGGTCAAATTGACTGCTTTCAGCTTCTCTGTGAGAATTCTGAGAGTTGAAGCTTTTAAAACAACTCGAGGACACTGTTCATGAGGTAGCCCACATCCCAGATTGTCTCCCTTAACATTTTGGTGGGAAACTTGTTAAAAACTAGTGACAAACATTCATTTAGCAGTGTAAATGCATCTAAACATGACAAAACCTTCGCAATGTATTTTATAGGTTATTACAGCCTCTATGTAAGTGAAATTAAGCCCAAAGTTATTAATAAGTAATAAAACTCAATATTTTTGTCCCAACTCAATTTTTATGCAAATCTTATTATTTACTGTGTCTATATGATCAAACGCATTTCTATATTTTAATATGAGAAAAAAATAAAGAGAAAGAATGAAGAAAAGAAAAAGAGAGTAGAAAATAAAAGAGTGTAAAGCAGAAATAAAAAAATGTAAGAGAAAGCTATAAGAAGTATATACAATGGAATATTACTTACTGTTTATATTAATAGAGTTAAAATAAAACATATTATTTACTATTATTTAGTTCTAATTATTATTAGTTAAAGCATGACAGATTATTTACAAACAAGCATAAGCAGTATAATCAAGAAAGTATAATTAGGAATAGCATTTGAAGAACATATAAACTTTTTACAAGGAATAAATATGTTATTATTCCATTTAACATATTTTCATTACTCTTCTCTCCCTGCCCTCCCCCACCCTCTACCCACTACATAATCTAAATAGAATGTCATTGTTTAAACAAAAAAAAGAAGAAAAGGAGAAAAAAAAGAAAAAAAATGTATCAAATTACTGACCTTACTTCTCTTTTTCAGAAAGAGAAACAAATTGAATAATAGCTTGTTATTAGTTCCTCAGATATTTTGACTGGTTATGAAACAAAACATTTCTTTGCACACAGAGAATAACTTTGATTAAATCTTTTTCAGAAGCTGTTAATTTTTCTTGAAGACAGTTACTTTGCAGCCAATATTTGCAAATCTCCAAATGTTGCATTTTAACACCTGTCTTCATTAAGTTCTGGCCTGTTCATATCTCTCATCTAGCCAGTCAGTTAGCATTAAGAGTATTGAGGCAGTTTATTTACTGACAGTCTCTTACTCCTAGGCCTTTAAACTCTGTGAGAGATGCAGACACATCACTCTCTCTGTCTCTCTCTCCACCAGATAAGATGGAATGCCAAAAGACCAGATCTGCATTCCAGTGATTCAGTGATTGTCTAGGGAATCACAGACTATCCTAGGTTATAAATCATCAGAAGCAGAAGCAAAATGGTCTCACATACAGAAGCAACTGCAGATTTCTTAACTAATAGCAGAAGAATACAAAAGTCCAGGAATAAACAAATTAGATGGGATTCCAAATTGAAGAGGTACAGAGGATTCTGGGATTCAGACAAGTGGTTTAGAAGCCGTCAAGAACCTAGTTACTGGTGCTGCTACTTGTGAAACTGAGTAATACAATATGTTATGTAATACAGGTCACTCACAGACTTATACAACCAAAAATGTCAGAACTGTTAGAAGATTATGATGCTAAAGAGGCAATGAAGTTTGAGCTTTGAATTTTGAAATGTCTTGAAATGCAAAGTGTAGTTTTAATAACAATAGTCAAGGCATTTGGCAAACAGTGTAGGACTTTATAAGTCTGGATGTCATTCATATAGAGAACAAAACAGTGATGAGGACACAACTGATGTAGTCTAAACAGCAATGAAGGTCCTACCTCCAGAGGATCACTGAAGAGGTTGGAGAATTGGTAGCTTGGTACAGTTTAAGGTGGACTATATTTTCTTTGTATGCTTTATAACCATTTATTTTCAATTTTATTAATGTTTTTTCTTTTTTGACAGGAAGTGATGTCATTGCTTCCTTGAAGGGTATATAAGGAGCATTTTTCATTTTGTGATTGTAACTACTGAGGAAAGCTTAATAGCTGAAACCGGTCTAGTTTCAGTGCAATAAACTATATTCATTGGATCCATTCGTGGTGCTGGCTTTATTTTTTCAATTGGTCACATAAGCTTGGTTGCCGGGCACCAGCCGTACCTGCTAGCTTCATCTCAAACTGAATACTTCTTGTTTTGCTGGCTGTTGGCGTTCGAGTGGTTCCACCTTTATCAGCGCCATTTTGGATGTTTCCTTGTCTGTTGAGGAGGGCTCCTCACTGACAGTTGGCGTTTACATTGCTTCGAGATTTATACCCTTTTGCATCTATTTTTTCGTTTGTCTACCATTTAGGTACTTTTGGAACCTAATCTTTGGACTTCTGTTCTTTTTACATTAAGCGTCTAGATCTACAATCGATCGGGTTACCAGTTGGGACCTACACTTATGTTGCTGTTCGCACTTGGATACCATTATCAGAGTGTTTATTGGGGCTTACGCATCCATCTTACCTAAGCTTGGTGGGATTTGGTGAGACTGTGTTTTTTTACATTTAATATGCCATCTGGATATCGCTTCATGCTACAACTATATACTATATGCCTATATTTATGTTGCTGTTTGCACTTGGATACCATCATTAGAGCGTGTCTTTTGGGGCTTACGCATCCATCTTACCTAAGCTTGGTGGGATTTGGTGAGACCGTTTTTTTACATTCAAATATACTTTTTGGATATCGCTTTATGCCACAATTCTATTTTTTGACTTGCTCTATAAGTGGAAGCACCTTGGGCTTATGCATCCATCTTTTCCACATCTAGTGAGTCAGTTCTGTGTTATGACATTTTGTTGATAGGAATTGTTTGGTCTATGATTACTAACATCATAAGGAGAAGTTTGGGCCTTATATCATCATTCCTGTTAGTTGTGGTGAGACTACTTTTGGTTCCATGTGCACTACTACGCTGGAATAACGTATACATTCAATAACTATATGAATGGACATTTTATTCTTCCTTCGGGGAATTTCAGTTCAGCTTTCGCATTCATAAGAATATCACCAACCATTTTTTGAGTGTAAACTGTTCATTTTTTCTATGGAAGTGCTTTTTATGTTTATGTGAACATGGAAAGTTAACGTTTCAATGCAAGGTGATGTGATGCTCATATGGGAACCATCGTTTTCGTTTTTTAGTCATCCTTCTCCGATTGTGGTTACAGTTTTCTGGACTGTGCTTCATTCTGATTTTGTTTTTGCTATTGACAACAATACAATAGAAAATAATATATTTGGACTTGTTTGATATATGAATGGTGGACTCTCCCAACTGTCATTTATATTTTTTATATTACTGCTGTGGTTAATTTTTCATGGTTACATGGTTATATGGTAATATGTTATTATCATTTTATACAACTATTACATATAACTCTAATGACAGGTCAAATTGGAATATATAACTTCAGTTTTTGGTATTGGGCATTTGCTATCCTTAAAACAGCAATATTGAGATTATGTACTAACTTATGCTTAATAACAGCACCTATTTAGACTGTGTATGCATTTTTTATGAATACTACATAGATAACCACATTCTTTTGGCTATCTTTTGAATTATGCTGTTTCATATTTAAAGTGCTACAGCTATAAGAAGTTTACCATTTTTTCTACATGTTTACATTAGTTATGTTCTGACTAATACCATATATAGGTGTATTTATGACTACAGAGTTGAGCATTTTTATTTATACCTGTGTGCCTATATGCATGAAGTATTACTACAAAAACATTAGCAAGAATATGCTATAACTTTTGAAGCAGGGTGTTATTTGGACGGGGTTTACAACATCATTCCGATGAATATATTTTAAACAACATAAGTATCTCAATTGCTGTTTACATCCATATTGAATTTATGTTTTGACCTTTGATATAGTGAGGACAGCATATTATTGACCATGAAGAAGAATTCTTGATTTTGTACATCTTTTCAACCTCTAAAAGAGAAAACTATTTTGACATAGGGTCCACTTTTGTCTTAAACATTTTGAGATCTCCACATTATCATTTTCTTTATGAACCTCTTGATTCAGTATTATTACTCAATGCCTGTTTTTGAAACCATATATATGTTTCATTTGCATCTCACTAAGTGTGTATTCCTGATTTTTTAAGTATTGGACCTCATTTATTCCTTTCAGTATTTCTGGTACCTATGAGTGAATCTCTATTATATTTAGCACATTTTTTGACATTTGTCAAGTACTATCAATAGTGTTTTTGGTAGTTTGTTCAGACATTTTTCTCTTTCCTTGTGATTTGAATCGTCTTTTGTACCTAGCGAATTCTTTTGCTTAACAACTTATAGTCATGGACCTTGGGAAATTACTATCCAGCCTATGTGCTGATAAGGATGACCTACAGGTATTCGGTATTGGTACTAGTTCCTCGAATACCACCAATTTACCCATATCGGATCCAGCTGATGGTTGTGTTTCTGAATTTAATCAGCTAGGTAAAGAAATCAAAACCTTAAGAACCAACATTTGGCACCATAAGCTTTTTAAGGCATATCAAGCTCAAAATATTTCACCAAGAGGATTGAGATCTAAGATTCAGCCACTAGTAGGTGCACCGGATGACCTGTTAATCAGGGATTGGCAAGTAGCACAGCAAGAAGCCGCCATGGCACTGGTTAATATATTAGCTTCCTTCTATGAAAGGACAGTCAATGCCAACACCTTGGATGTTGAAAAAAACATGTAATAATTTAAAACAATTCGAAAATCATTCACAATTTCAAAATTGTCTGAACAAACTATCCAAAGAATTATCCATATTGGAGAATAATCTTAAAACTAAAAAACTCCACAAATTTGCTAGAGATAAAAAAGACTACAGCAGGGGTAGACAATTTGAATCTCATAGAGGTGTGAGATTCGCCCAGGGCACCAAAAATTTCACTTTTGTACATAAAAAGAGACCGAGATCAATTCTTAAAAAATCAGGATCTTCCAGCAATACTCTTGGTGAGGAGTCCTCCACAACAGACAATGAATCAACCAGCACTGGTGAATCACCACATATTAAAAGAGGTAGAACCATGGTTAGCCCTTTAGGGGCAGGAAACACAGGGGAGGGAGGAAGCATCGGGGTCAAAAGTCTAGAGGAACTTTTCAAGTCAGTGGTGAAATAGCTCAATCTGGTAAAAATGTATTAAACATTTCAAAGTACACTTTGTCATCTGATGAATATTCTATACTTAATAAAGGTCTGGGTTTTATTCCTGGTTTCTTTATTGACGAAAGTTCACATGTATCTGACATTTTAGAGTTTTGTAGGAAAATTAATCTTAACTTATTTTTCAAACAACAGGATAACTCTAACCTCTCTCAAAGATCTACAGACTTTAGATTTCACAAATCCACATTCAATCCCCCCATGGATAAACATGTTGCAGTGTTTCAGCAGGCTGTAATCAAAGATTTACACTTTTATTCCAACAGTTCTGATAATATTAGAAACAACATATCTTACAAGGAACAACTTGCACTTACCAGACTTAAAAACAACAAAGATATCGTTATACTCTCTGCTGACAAAGGGGGTGGTTTTGTTGTCATGGACGCCGATTATTATCGGGATGAGGGAAATGGACAATTGTCCAACCATCATCACTACATGAAAATGAGTACAGATCCCACACCCTCTTTCCAACAAGAAATTAATGATTTTCTACAAGAAGCAGTAGATGCTGGCATTATTTCTGAAAAAACTAAGACACATCTCATGGTCAAGGATCCAGCAAAACAATACCTTTATTTGCTGCCAAAAATTCACAAGTCTATTAATAAACCACCGGGCAGACCCATTGTATCGGGCATTGGATCCCTGACAGAACCCTTATCTATATTTCTGACTGAGAAACTTAAACCACTATTAGCATGTATCAGAGCTAGAATTCAAGACACTACGGAATTCCTACAAATTGTCTCTGAATCACAACTTGAACCCGGCTGGCTATTATGCACTTTGGATGTTAAATCATTATATACTAGCATTCCACATTGGGCAGGACTGATGGCCCTGGATTTTTGGTTGAAAAAAGCCAATATTTATCCCCCTGGATTGAACACACTTCTTGTATGTATGGCAGAACACGTTCTGACTAAAAATGTATTTTATTTCCAGCAAGATTGTTACTGGCAAATACAAGGCACGGCCATGGGAGCCTCATTTGCACCAATCTATGCAGACCTGTACACGGGTTACATTGAAGAGCACATCATTTATGATGAATTGCATAATGTGTATTTACCGGAAATTGACATCTGGAGGAGATATTTGGATGACTGTTGGCTTGTGTGGAAAGGTGGTCCAGACTACCTTCAAGAATTTATGGAACATCTTAATGGAAACATGTGGGGGACCAAATTTACTGTGGAATATGATCTGAATGACATTCATTTTCTAGATGTCCACTTACAACGACAAAATGATCATACACTCAAAACATCTGTGCATCGTAAATTTCCACAATATAATACCCTACTACATGCCAACAGTCTCCATCCAAAACACATTATTAAGAACATTCCGAAATCTCAGTTTCTGAGAATAAAAAGAATATGTTCATCGGAACAGGATTTGAATATACATCATGATGATTTAGCCAATAGATTTTTGGCCAGAGGATATCATTGGGATACGATCAGTTCTGCTGCACAATTGAGTAACAACAAACCCAGGGATTCATTGCTAGTCTATAAGAAAAAAGTCAGATCCAACAATCCAGATATATGTAGATTTGTTACTACATATGGAAGAAACAGTCACAATCTCATTAATATCATTAATACACATTGGAACATACTCAAATCTCACCCTCTTTTGGAGGGATATTTAGGAGAACAATGCTATTTTTCATACAGGAAGGGCAAAACACTAGGTTCCCATTTTTCTTATTACAAAAGGAGTGTCATGGAGGACAACTCTTGCATGCAGAGAACAGTAACAGGGGACAAACTAGTTGGTACATACCCCTGTGGCCATTGCAGTTTTTGTGGTTATATATTCAAAACTAAAAGTTTCACAAGCAAAAATACTGGTCAGTTATATGACATAAATTTTTTTGGAAATTGCAGTTCGGACTGGATTATTTATCTAGCCACCTGTACGTGCCAGGCCTTTTATGTTGGTCAAACATCTAGACAATTTCGCATCAGGATATCAGAACATTTGGGTGACATTAGAAATTGCAGGATAACTAACGCACTATACAGACACACCATTAAGCATCCCACTGCCAAATTTTCATTTTGCATTATTGATAATATTATTGGAAATCGGGCATTTAAAACAGGATGGCATGACATTTTAAACAAAAAGGAGAAAAGATGGATAGTCAAACTTGGTGGGCTTTTCTCACCAGGGCTCAATGATAAAATGTGATCTATCTAAAATGTATTTTTCTAACATTTGTTTTTCTCAACCTTTTTTATTTCAGCTTGATTGTTGATGTGTTTTCACAATGTAACCCCAATATGATTTAATGATAATTTTCAAGTGAATTTCATGATATTATGTCTAATTGTGCTAATCATATTTTTATTTCATACAGCACAAATCCTCTTCACTATACTAAGGTAACATTTTATTTTTTAAGCCAACTGGTATCATGAAAGCTTGGTACAGTTTAAGGTGGACTATATTTTCTTTGTATGCTTTATAACCATTTATTTTCAATTTTATTAATGTTTTTTCTTTTTTGACAGGAAGTGATGTCATTGCTTCCTTGAAGGGTATATAAGGAGCATTTTTCATTTTGTGATTGTAACTACTGAGGAAAGCTTAATAGCTGAAACCGGTCTAGTTTCAGTGCAATAAACTATATTCATTGGATCCATTCGTGGTGCTGGCTTTATTTTTTTCAATTGGTCACATAAGCTTGGTTGCCGGGCACCAGCCGTACCTGCTAGCTTCATCTCAAACTAAATAATTCGTGTCTAAATGTCTTACCTGCAGAGGGGCATTAGAAAGGTTGGGAGAGACAGGAATTCCTGTTTAGAATTCTTACATGCACAGGGAAATTAGACAGGTTGAGGAAATCAAACATTCAAGACTAGAGGTGATACATCCAGAGGGAAATTAGAACAGTTGGGAGAGTCAGAGATTCATAATTAGTGGTCTTACTTGCAGAGACATTTGAGAGGCTCAGAAAGTCAGACATTCATGACTAGAGGTCTTACCTACAGAGGGATTTTAAGGATGTCCAGAGAGTCAGACATTCTTAGCTAGTATGATGATGAACTAATGAGGATAGAATGTGGACTAAGACTGAAGGCAGTGATAAAGTAAAGTCTGCAGCATGGATGGTACATATCCAACATGCCATAAAGTTGCACAGAGTCATAAATTGGAGGGTTTTGTACATACAGAAAGAAAAGGCAGCTCAGGGAAGATGAACATAACTGAATGGGAGGTAGTTTTAATTTTAAAACTAGGAGAAATTTCTTTATTGCATGAATGACTACGTCATAAAAATACTTCCATTCACGTAATATGCAATGTGACTTTAGGAAGTTAAGTAAGATCGGGCCTTGGGAAAATAGATGGAATTCTAGGGCAGGAGCAAGAAAATGTGAAAAAAAGACTCATTGAGACTCATTGAGCATTTGCACTAATTTAGAAATGGACAACACCTTTCTGTACATGGCATTATATATCTGCACATGGAATGATGCTAAATGTTGGCTAAGTTAGTAATACAAGCAGTGTAATATGTTACTGTAAACAAGTACCACGCTTCATGTAAGAAATGGCTGAACGTTCCTTGTTGTTGCTCTTAGTAAAAACGGGGATGCAGAGTTAACCATGAATGCATTCCTGCCTTTGAGACTGATGGTGTCACATTTCCAAGGGAATTTTCCCGGATTCAGAACATCAAAAGTGTCTATCCCCATGTGCCAACACCCTGCTTTCAGATCATTTGGTGTGCCCATACAGCATGCCACCTCTACAAATCCAGTGTAATAACAATACACACACCCCTTAATTCATATGCCAGATTTCGGGACACTGATGATGTCCAAATCTCAGTGTTATCTCCTGACTTCTTGTTTAGGGCCCATGCATTCTGTTCCACTTTATCAGGCATTAAACAGCAAAGAGTGTAGCAAACACATAACACTATAAATCTGCATAATCAGATAAATATTATGGTCATTAGCCTATTATGTTATGATTATTGGTAATCATGCATTTAATAATACTGTATTAATTAATTAGAGTTTTACATTTCAGCTGAAAAATATAGAGACGGACATATTTCTTAAAAAGCTGCAGCTTGTGAACATTTCAACCCAATGCCAGTGTAAAAAGGGAAAGTTGCCATACTTTGCAGGGACATGTTTTAGAAACCATCAGATTGGGGAAACTAGTGTATAAAAATGAACTGAAAAAAATAGCATAATGTTTTCTGCAAATGCCTCAGATAACTCAGGAAACTACCTGCTAATTTTGACCAATGTGATAAGATTTCCAAAACGTAACAGTTCAACAGCTGTAAGTTTCCAGAAAGTACTGGCTCAAGCTGTGATTATGTCAGCAGATGGGTCGACCTTGTTTTATTGCAGTTTCAAAACCTTGAAACCCATACGGCCGAGACCATATGATCAAAGTTTTGAAACTCTGAACACTTTGAATTGAGATCGCTGTACAATGCAGAACAGGAGATTTACCATTTTCCTTGCTGTAGTGCAGTCTAAGAGTTGGTATATTTAAGTAGCTGGGGGCATGGGGATGCAGGGGGCTTATCTCCCAGCAAAAGAAGGTGAAGCCTTTTCTTTACGTTTAGTGTTTTTGTTGAGGTTTTGAAGTTTGAAAGCTTCAATCATATGGTCTCAGCAATATGGGTTTCACAGTTTTGAAATTTTGATAAAACAACATAGACCCCAGCAGATATGACTTGTCTAAAGAAATATGACACAAGTTTAGTTAACTCACCCTCCTGATTTACTTTCTCAACTGTCTACTTGTGTTCTGGAGTCAAGTTTGATAATGAGTCCCTGAATTTTATTAATCGATAGATTGATGCATCAGGATTCAAGTTTCCACCTTGAACCTGATTTGATTTAATTTGATTGATTGACTGACTGATTTCTTAATACAGAGGTGTGACTGTATGGAGTTGAATAAAGATCCCTCATATAGTTTGCAAGATGATTAAGCTGATGTTTTTTGTAAGTAACTGATTTTATATTTTGTTAAAGCTGTTTCTTATCAACACTTCTTTTATCTTGCAAGTTGGTATTTTATCTCATTCTTCCATCTGTATTATGGTTTACCACTTAACCTCAGAAGTAAAATAGGAACCCAACACACTTCACAAGAGTAAGACTGACCATTCAGTTGCAGGTTACTGACATCACTGCAGTTAGAGTACCCATACTTCCCTGAATCCAGGACATTGGACTGCTCACAACTCATTATCACTTTCTTGAATTTATGACACTTTCAGTCTACCTCCACTGTCAGCTCCTCAACTCCACAACAAAGAGAGATATCATCACTGATGTTGGTTCCTTGTCTTCAGTACAGTAGAAGACTCAAACATTATCATTTTTCTGACTTCAGCACAATAGGAGTTATGATCCAGTGTCAGCTCATTCTCATTAAGAAAATGAGTACCCAACACTGCATCACTTCCACAAATCCTGGATTGTGAGATACTCATCACCCCCTTCTCACCACACTGATAAGGCAGCATCAGTTCTTTATATCATTGCCAGTCACCTTCCTGATGTCAGGATAGTGAATGTGCATCCCCACATGTCACCTTCCTGATGTCAGGACAGTGAATGTGCAATCCCCACGTCACCTTCTTGACTCCATGGTAGTGAGGGTGCCAGCCCTCAATAGCACCTCTGTGATATTAGAAAAAAAATGGGATGAATACTAGTAATATTAAAATCTCAAGTTCCATGAGCCTAGGAAACATACATGGGATTTTCTACACATAATCAAAGAAAATCGAATTAATATTAAACAAAATGTTAGCATACGGCAACATCCTTGATCTATGGCATAAAGCTATAGTAGTAGAAATTCAGAAAAGTGGGGGTCACATTAAATCATAACAATTTTCAACTCATCCATCTGCTAAGAGTTCTGTGTAACCCCACAAAAGGAGGATAATGCAGCATATTCAAAATGATACAATGGACCACAAGGGACCTATTTCTGACAATGAAACAATGTGATTTAATAAAGGAAAGCTTACTCTTTGAACCCTATGGAACTCTATAAAGAGATAACAAAAGCATTAGATAAACAGTTCACAGTCCATGCAGCTTGTCTTGACTTTGCTAAAAAATTCAACACTATTCTACATAAGGGAATAATTGATACATTAAATCATTAAATACACATCCATACTTCAACATAACACTGGTTAAGCAACAAGACAACAAATTAGAATCGGTATTACATGTCTCATCTGATAGGGTTATCAGAGGTATCCTACAATGTTCATCTTTTCTTGACCCACTGCTTTTTGAACTATTCTTCCCCAGTATAAAAGAGGGAAGTAGATTCTAGATAACCAAATACAGTGAAGATAACAAACTGAGTAACATAGCTACTTCAGTGAATGAAGATGAAGTTCTTTAAGATGCTCTAAAGAAATATTTACCTAATGCTGCAGTAATGACCTCTGTTTTGATATCAGCAAATGTAACATCATGAGGTTTGGCAGAAAGGATACAGGTTACGATTACAAAACAAATGGTCAAATCATAAAAATGGCACCATCCGAAAAGATATAGGGGGAAATGTTAGACAGCAATTTAAACTCTGAGAAGTATATATATATATATATATATATATATATATATATATATATATATATATATATAGCAAAGTCAGAAAGCATTTTCTGTATTAATCTAATTTTAATGGGCATGTCTAATCACTTATGGGAAATCGCTATATTACCTTATACCTCATCAATCAACCCATTATTGAATACAGTGTTGAATTCTGTAATCTTCAAATAAGTCATTTGAAACTTCTATGAAAGGTGCAATTCATAACCAAGCAATCAGGGGGTTGTCAAATTTGAGGCTTATTCTGTTTAGAAGTAATATCTACCTGGTCTACACTTCAATGTCTAACCCACTACTGTTTTAGAATTTATGCAACAGCTATCAAAGATTCATGAAGAAAAACATACCTGGAGACCAAATAATCTGGAAATCAAGACTTAGATAAGGCTGATGATGTTATGTTAAAAATGATAATAGAATTACTAGAAATAGAAATTATACTTCTACAGGGCATTGCTGAGAAACTTAGTTTACATGTACTTTGTTGGAAGGTTTACCATAGACCAAGAATATTCTAAAAAGAAGTCATATAAGTGCTTCTGTTAGACATGAGTCATGATAGCTATGGGATTAAATGCTTTCTCATTAATACTTCAAAACACCTTTAGGAACAATTTTGTTCATCATAGAACATCATATCTTATGAACATTCTAGAAAAGACACAAACCTTACTACCACAGTCACTGACTAACAAAACAATGCATACAGATGTAGAGTCTATAAATTCTGCAGATATACAGCTGAAACTCCATCCACTGATTTTACAACAAATGCACAGATCTCTTGGTAGTAAGACTCACTACAATTTTAATTCTTAGGGAATACTTTACATAGCTTTATGTTGCAGTTAGGGCAGCTTCTCCGTGGTGATGACCACAGGTAGGCATTCACAGCATTATTTATGAACATCTATACGCTGTCAAAATAAAAAATATATATATAAGAAATGCCCTTTTCAAACACAGTGAGGTTTGCGTAACTTGCAAAAAGTTTGTTTTCATTTTAGTTAACTGAGTCTATGGAATTTCAAGAATGATATTGTAAAAATAAGCTTGAAATGAGGAGGACTAGATGGCAGATTTTATGCCAAGCAGACAAGCATCCGGGATAAGCCTCTTAATATAATGTATTATTTTTAGTATTTTATATATTATGTAAACATACTTCACTTATGTTTTTTGCTTAATTGAATATTGTGTGCTTTTCATTCATGTGATATATTATATGATTCTTTGTGCCATTAAAAGTTTATTGATTTTGTAACATGGTGTGCTTTAAGAAGATATAAATTATCTTTGGTATTTTATATTGTTTATTATGTTTAAATTATGTTTTTAAACTGCCTTTACATTTTCATATTTGACTGACTTTGTGTTTTATCATGTAATTTATCAGGTGATTATGTATGCCTTTAAAAAATCAATAGCTTTCAACCAATTTCTGTATTACATATTATGTTAATGATTGTTTTCTTGTTGAAAATTTAATAAAAACTGTTTTTAACAAAAGATCAATGGCTTTGTAACAAGTTTTTCTTGTTCTGAAGCAGTCCTTTTACACTTTAGATAAAAGTGCTGAACTTACTAAAATGTAATGCCTCTTATTTGTTCAGAGTTACATTGCTAATTCCAGCTTTTCAAAGGGGGAAACTCTAGGCCCAACTGGCCTCCAACTAGAAGTTTGAGATTTGAAAACATTGTTTACCCTTAACTCTTAATTTGACAAATTTCATTACCATCTCAGGATACAAAATCCCTCACGCTATGAGACAAACTAGAATTGTATCAATTTAAAAAAATATAGTAAATCAGGAATTAACACAGGCATTATAAGCTTATATCGTTGTCAAGGTATAATTACATTATCATACCCAAACTGATATATTCAGTGATAGCAAATATAAATAATATGACACATTTGTCCCAAACTGATTTTGTTCTCAAATGGAAAAAATAAGTCACACAAAATTATTTTTACAATCCTTTATGTTATGCTGTGAAATGTATAGGACTAATCAGGACATTTCTATGAATAGCCTGGATGCTACTAAAGCTTTCAGTTTTATGAATAGAGACTTCATGTGGAAAACATTAGACTATTACAGATACCACATTAGTATACCACTCAACAAGAATATGTACAATAAAAATCAAGTTTCTATAATGGTAAATAGACAATGTTTGCCATTGTTTCAATTATATACAGGGATTAAACAATGATGCAGTCCATCCCCTGTGCCATTGATCTTATCAGTACATCCACTGGTATATAAAATACTGCAAAACTAGATTAGATTAAAGCCAAAGAATAATATGTTCTGATTTATACTTAATTATTATCAATGGTTTTGTTCAGAAAAATAATCTGATTCAAGAAGGTTTAAAAAGAAACATTTATTGATTACAAAACAAAGTTGGATAAGTCTAAAAGAGTAATATTATCAAACAGCAAAGTGTTAGCAGAACTGGAGCAAATTGCTACAGTCACAACAGTATTTTTTATTTTACTAATAAAAAGAAAGATCTGGTACAGTTGAATGGGTTCCTATCATGTAGATGAACATTTACAATTTCGAACAACATATGGTCAAGACCATATGTTCAAATTTGTAAATGTTCGAGCATATGAATGGAATTCTCCATAATCTGAGGTTTCCATCACTTCAATGTGGTACAATCTTGAAGTTGGTATATTTTAGTAGCGGGGGATGTGGGGGGGGGCAGGGGGGCTTGCCCCTGCATACAACAATTTTTTTGTTTGTTGTGTTTTAATTTTTTTATAGCTAGTCAAAGTTCTGTAACTTCGGACATATGTATTCAAACATATGTCAGTCGAAGTTACGGAACCGACTATGTAATCTAGACCCCGTTGAACTACAGAAATATGGTGAATGAAGTTAGTGCAAATATTAGGATTATAGCCAGTTTTATTTCTCTTTACTCAGTAGTGTTAATGCAGCAAGGAAATATTTCACCTATAATCATATTCCTGATATTACATTTGATACAAATGCCTCCTCTGAATTTGATGGGGCCTTACGACACAGCTTACTGAAATTTCTTTTGAGGTCCCTGAACACTACCTGTGGTGAAGCAAGCAAGCCAATTACTAATGAAGGATTAGTATTGTCTAATATAGAGCTTTATACAGAATTGGCACTATACAATGACATTTTAGAAATCAAATACCGACAATACAACATTCCATCAAAACAATAGACTTAGTAACAATTCAAAAAGGGAGACCTCTATAGGATATAATTATAAAGGTGTGGTCTGTTATAACTGTATTGAAAGGTTTACTACATTTCTAAAAGAGGTATTTTAAGAATGATATCTCCTTGGGTAGTCTATAGGAACTACTGGCAAGAGACTACACAGCAGAACAAGTACTAAGAAGAGTATGTTTTATTTACTTATTTATTTATTTATTTATTTTATTTATTTATTTTTGAGAACCAAATGTGGAAGCTAGGGGTATGAAGGAGGCTACTTTTTAAGTCAAAGTTAAAACATTTTGCATTTTAAAAGCATTAGGATTTAGGATGGATACAATAAAGTAAAAGTTATAAATGTGGGATCAAATAAATGATGTACATGATTTCAAGAAATCTGATTGCATATTTTATAAGTATGTATGAAGAGTTTCTAAAAGAAAACATGCCACTAAAAACAGATTTATTTAGTATAAAATAACTCAGATAATTCATTACATTCCAGCAAAATGTTTAAAATAAAAATTAATAAAAGACAGGCAGACATAATTCATTGTTGATGAGTTTGTATGCATCTGAAGAGGTAGTGGATGACGTCTAAAGAAATTATTTATACAGTCATAGGACTGCTTATTCCTTTGTATTTCAGCTCTTATTTACTGGCTTATGCAAAGACACATTGCTTTCCAGAACAGGCTAATAATACCTTTCAGTATCTCAAACTCTTCCTACCTTTATGGTAACTTACTGGCACTAGTCAAACCAGTCTAGCACACACAGGTTACAAATTAATGCACATTGTTACTTCAAGGCAGTTGTAATGCAATATCATAAATAAGAAGTTTTTCAATCGCTCTCTTTCATTTTCTCCTTCTCTCTGTCACTGTCTCTCTCCAGAAAAAGACTGCCAACTGTTTAAATTCACCAGCTTAGTGCACTTACCTTTAAATCCACTAATAAACAGCTAGCCACATTTTTTTCAGAAATAATACAATATCTTATTTAAAAAAGCGGTAATACATTCTAAAGGTTAAAAATACAGTTGCTGCATTGCACACACAAATGTAAAATAAAAGGTTTTAAACAGACAAATGGCATTAGAAAAACAATGTCTAATGAATAGCTGATTCTACCACTACCTGTCACTGAAGACAATGTAACCTGTCTATAACATTTAAGATTGCATGTTTCTGCCCAGCTTCTCACATTTTCTTTCTTTTTACATCTTTAAAGAAAAAAACAAAATTGCATTTTATATGTATCTTTCCACATTTAACACATTTGGTGCATCTTCATTAAAAAGAAACAGTTGCAGATTTTACAGAGATCTTTTCATTTTAAATTGTTGCATTTCCATTGAAAAAAAGAAGTTGCAGGTCATATATATAGATTTTATGCCCTCGGTCAGACTCTCTCTCTCTCTCTCTCTCTCTCTCTCTCTGTGTCCCTCTCTCTCTCTCTCTCTGTCTCTTCAACTATGCTGGTGGCATTGCTTGACTTGGAATTAAGAGCAATATTAGAGCTACTGTCTGAAATCATATTTCAAAAAAAAAGCTAGCTTTCCTGGTAAAGTAGGGAGAGACAACAACCCCTTTCAGTAGACCTTACCTCTTCATCTCTTTACTAAATATAAAAACCTTGAAGGCTGAACCACCTTGGAAAAAAGTGCAAATTCACAGAGGTGTTGTGTCAATGAAACAGGATTCACTTAAATCACTAGTTACCGGCTACATTTCAACTATCAAAGAATTGTTTTTAGTATCATGTGTACATATGACCTGAAGTAATAAACAAATACTTACCATCTGAGCATGACTGTCCGTACAAGAACATGTTGCCTTGCATGAGTAAATGGAAATCGCAATACAGATGGAAAATTCCAACAGAGTAAAGATGAGCAGAAACACTTCCAGGAAAACTACAGATGCTTCCTGTGGAATACAGTAATAAATGTCTGTAAGATCATAACTATTCATTCATGTTTCATATTTCCATCCTTTTACCTCACACAACAGGCAGCTTCCACACCAACAAGACAGTAAATATATGGTACAATTGTCAAAATGTCAGCTGCTTCATGATACATCATTACAAACACATCTTAAAATCAACATACAATCTGCAGACAGAAAAGCAGTATATGGCTGATTCTATCTGATTGCTGTTTATTTTTAGTGCTGTGGCTCTTGGGCAGTAAATTATATTTGCGGATCACTTTTGTTTCATTACAGAGATACCCATTTAGTTTATTCTTTGCAACCTTAATGTGCAATCCTGTTTGTAAGAAGAAAGATCCAAGACATTAAATGAAAATAGCCCCCATGGTTATTATAATCTGTAAAAATCAACATTTTCAACTTGCACAGCAAGTGCATTCTAGATTGCTGGTCCAGAGTTTAAACAAGTGAAATACTGCATGCAAAGGAAACTTGAGTAACTCATGTCATTATTCCAGTCACAAAGCAAAACCTATAAATGTATGGATGGGTGGATATCAGTTTTTAGTGATGTGACATCTTGGGTTATGAAAACATGACTTTCTTACAATTTGTTATTAGTAGAAGCATTTCTTAAGAGATGTTTTCCACAGAATCAACAGTATCAGTTAAAGAAAATTAAGGAAAGTACAAGGCAGAAATGTGACAGATAATTTCATATGATGTTACTGCAGTACAGATATGACCCACAGTCTGGTCGTAAATTCTTGGCAGTATTTGAAAAGGCACTGGTTGCATGGAAGGTTGAAGTGAACACCTGAGCTTATACATTGGCACACTACAGCTAGAAGTATACAGGAAATGTTTGTAGCTAGGCATTCTATCAAGAGTATTTGGTTACCTTTGGCTTGCTTAGATGTTACAGTATTTAAACAATTCTACCTTGGTTTGTGATTTACTGTGGAGTTAAGTGGTAAGAAAAAATGTATTTGAATTTATATTGCATTTGTTATCACTGTTTTTCACTGCTTATAGATAAGAAGGGGTACCTTGTTAACAATATTTACTTTGATTCATATTTTGTTGTTTTACCTTTAATGTCACTGTTGGTTGTTAGAAAGGGATAGGTTTTAGACAGGCAAGCTCTAGCCACCCCAATGGGCCTAGACAGCTATAAAGTCACACAGAGTGTGGAGAGGAAAAGCCTGAGCATATATATCTAAACAATCCTACTTTGGTTTGTGATTTATTGATCTTTACTGGTAAAAAGAAGTGTGACTGCGAGCGATAGTGAGCCGAAGCTACTGAGTGATGTAAAGGAATTACAATTTTATCTGGCTTGCAGAACTTGTATGGTCAGAACAACTTTACTGTACTTACTTTATTATATAGTTGTACAGTGCTGGTGTGATTTTTTTTTGTCATAAAAGTTCATTTAAGTTCTCTTTGAATTCTGTGGTTATTTCTTCTTCTGGCTTTTCCCGCTTAGGGGTCACCACAGCAATCACCTGTCCACTCATGATTGGCAGTGGAGTTTTACAGTGTCAAGTTGCCAGCTCTGCACCCATCCCTCCACAGAAGGCACACAAACACACACACACACACACACACACACACACACACACTCATACCTAGGGCCAATTTAGAGTGTCCAATCCACCTAGAGCATGTCTTTTGGATGTGGGAGGAAACCGGAGCACCCGGAGGATACCCACACAACCACAGGGAGGACATGTAGACTCCACACAGAAGGCACCCCAGCTGAGGATCGAAACGGAGAACTTCTTACTGTGAGGTGGCAAGGCTAACTGCTGCACCACTGCAGCCGCCCTGAATTCTGTGGTGACTGATTTTGATTATTCTTTTCTTTCGCAAAATTTTATTAGTTTGAAGCTGAATATGGATTCCTTAAATGAGTATGCAATTAACGATTTGCTAATGCACAAATATCTTGTACAGTGTAATAAATGCTATGTATATTTAAAGGTAACACCTGATAACACTTATGATCTGTGCTCCTTATGTTAAAAGTTGGATGATTTGCTTACCATTGTTAGAAGTAAATCTAGGCTTAATGATGGTGACTGCACTTGTATGGCTTGGAAAACTGTTGTATCTTATATTAATGTCTGGACTGATGAAATAAATAATATCAGGCATAGAACAAATAAAACACATTTAGGAAATGATGCTTCTATTTTCTGCAAAGATCATTCACCCCTTATGAAACAAGACGATGCCCCTGACAACTTTGAAACTCTGGATGCAAGTATTCAGCAATCTGAGGATCCAGTTTGTTTAGAAGGAAACAAAAAAAGAAAGGAAAAAGTTCACAACAATTAACAAGGAAGAAAAAGAAACTGATTAATGACTGTAAAGGAAAGAGAATACGTAGTAAAAAGGACACTGCTGTGTTATGTAACACATGTGTTACAATGAATGGTGATATTTTTGTATCAGAAAACCTTCAGTCTACAGGAAAAGGCATTGTTTTTCCAACAGAGTAGATAGAAAAAAAAAGAGGCAAGGGGCAGGTGAAAAGGAAGAAATCAAAACTGAATGTGGAAGGATTGATAAAACATTACTATATGAAAAAAGAAGAGAAAGACATATGTTGACTACATGGCTCAAGCTGTGGATTTACAATGCCAGCTGGATGAGAATTTAATATACAATGAAAACACTTGAGTTGATAAAACTAATGGTGATGAAGATCTGTCCTTCATAACAATTGATAGAGCAGATATTATTGTATTTGAAGCTGAAGATTCTTTTTTTTTCAATAATAAATCTTTATTATTTTTAACTTCTTCATACATATTTAAACAGAAAAGAGAAAAAACAAATAATTTCTACACACTATCTAACAAACATTAAAATACAATATACAATATTTACATAAATGCTTTCACCATTTGAGTAAGATATCCACAAAATTCCCATCTAAATATATTTCCATACAATTTTAAAGGTTATTCTAAAAGTATTACTTTCTGGTTTAAAAGAAAATAAAATAATAGTGGGATATCCTGATTTCACTAGCTTACACTAATATAATGTTAAAAATTTGTTCCCAGATCTTTAGGTTATTTGGATGTTTACTTTGGTTACTGATAACATGTTTATGAGCTAATATATGTCTTATCGCTAAGATATTGAAGTTCTCCCAAGACGTTTGCATTGGGTTCAACCAATTTGTAGCTATATAGACCTTCAACAATAAGAAAATATTTATGAGTACAATCACCTGGGATCTAGGTATATTGTTTGGAGGAATGTGTAATATTGTAAACTCCCAAGATAATGTTGAATTCTGATATCCAATCTTTTGCAACTGTAGTCTTAGGGAATTCCAAAGTTTATATATACATTTGCAGCTCCAAAACATATGCAGGAGGTCCACCACTTCGTCTTTACAATATGGACATTTGGGAGAATTCTTAGAGTTAAATTTATACAAGCTAAAGCGTGTATAGTATGCATTATTATATATCATAAGTTGAGTAAAAGTTAACTTATGAAGGGAAATAGATTCTTTTGTTAATTTAATTGCATTTATGAATTTACTATTTTCAACCAAAGGTAGTTTTTCTTTTCAATATTTCGATATGAGAAGGTCATTATGAAATTTGATATCTTTTATCAATTTATAGGTAGACATTATATATTTGGTCGTTTGTACTAAAGCTTGCCATAGCAAGGAGCATTTTGTTAATACCTCTTGATCCACCGATAAGTCTGTAAAGTAACCACTAGCTAGTTCTTTAATCTGTCTCAATATAACTAAATATGCTTCAGGAAGATTCATTTCTTGCCTTAGATTATGTGCAGAATAGTTCAGATATGGGTATATGTCTTGTAAAGTTAAGTTTATTATTAGTGGGAAATTTTTTAAGTTTATAAGTTGATTATTAATTCTTAGGTTAGGATTTTTATGGAAAGGTTGCAGGAGCATCATATATTGAAATAAATTTAACGATCTAAAAAGATTTTGCAATAATAGTATATAAATTTTAATGTGGTCCATTAGGGCATATGTTTTAATAGTTTCTTTATTTAAAAAAGGTAAAGCTTTAGGATTTATGTTCAAATGCTCCACGTTTATAACCCAGTATTACCCAATTTGGGGAGCAAGTAGTGCTTTGTATATCATAGTTAGCAATTCTTAGAAGTCTATTAGCATTAATAATTGAATAGTATTTTCCAAACTCAGGTAAATCCAAACCACCTTTATCTTTCGGGGTTACCAATTTATCATAGGATATCCTAGTTTTCTTTGGGTCCCATATAAATTTAGCAAGTTCAAT
Organism: Protopterus annectens; assembly: GCF_019279795.1. Taxonomy (NCBI): domain Eukaryota; kingdom Metazoa; phylum Chordata; order Ceratodontiformes; family Protopteridae; genus Protopterus; species Protopterus annectens. The sequence continues at coordinate 1,776,757,914 of NC_056728.1, read as the reverse complement.
GTGCATTTGTTTGAAAAATTTATTAGTAATTAACACTTGTATGGACCTAAAGATATATAACATTCTGGGCAATACATTCATTTTAATAATTGATACCTTTGGTAATGTAGGCAATTTCAGGTTATTCCATCTCCTTAGGTCTAATGAAGTTTGATTCCATTTCAGTTTAACATTATTGAGATAGAAATCCTTGTTGTCTGTGGAAAAGGTAATACCAAGATATTTAATATTCTATTCAGATTTTATTTGCCCAATCAGGGGTAAAAGTGAGAAGGGTTTCAGAGTTTTCAAGGGAAATATATTTGTTTTCTTTAGATTTATTTTATAATTTGATATTAATTGAAATTCTTCAATCACCGATAGTAATCTCTTGGTATCAGAAACAGGTGTTGTACAATAGATATTTAGGTCATCAGCAAAAGCTGCCATAGAAATCTTGGTACTATAAATTACTGGGGCATTGTGGTATATATTCTGTTTAATATGAAGAAATAAAGGTTCTAAATATAAATTAAATAATATAGGGGATAAAGGACAACCTTGACGGGTACCATTCTTGATTTGAATTCTATTAGAAAACATTTTATTTATAAATAAGGTAGTATAAGGGTTCTCATATAATGTTTGTAATATTAGGATAAATTCTTGAGGTATTTTAAAATAAGGTAAAATATTAAATAAGATTTGTATATTAACTCTATCAAATGCCTTTTGTGGATCTATAATAAGGGCATATATATTTAAATTCCTTTGATTAGCATAAGAGATTAAAGTGTGAAGTGTTAAGGTATTATCACTAGTTTGCGTAGAGGTTAAAAACCCTGATTGCTCATTGGAAATAATTGAATTCATTATTTTCTTCAATCTAGTAGCTAATATGGAAGTCAAGATTTTTGTATCAACATTTAAGAGTGATATAGGTCTATAATTGTCTGGGTTTTGAAGATCTGAATTTTCTTTAGGTATAAAGATTATTTTGGATGCGTTGAAATGTAAATCATTGATTTTATTATTAATAATATAATTCAATGTATGTGCTCAAATTTTAACAAGCGTATTACCGAAAGTTTTATAAAATTCTGCCATAAGTCCATCAGGGCCCGGAGCTTTATGTGGTTTCAAAGTTTTGATTGTTGATGTTATTTCCTCCATAGAAATTGGCTGTATTAAATCTCTCTGTAGCTTCTCATCAATTTTTGGGAAATTAATCTTTTGTAGGAAATCAGTATAATTTCTACTTGTAGGTGATTCAGTTTGCTCTCCATAGATTTTAGTATATATTGATTCAAAAATGTTAATAATATCCTTAGATTTTGTATACATTTTATTTTCATAGTACAATTCCGTAATTAGGTAGGGTGATTTAGATTGATTAATAATTCTTGCTAACGCCCTTGATGGAGTTTGTATGTGATTTGCATAGGTTGCCAATATCTTAGTTTCATAAAATGATAATTTACTTTTTTGAATAAAAAATAGATCTTTCTGACATTTTAAGAGTTCTATTTCTGTTTGTGCATTATGATTTCGTATTAGTTCTTGATCTAGTAGTTTAATCTTAGATTCCAAGGTTTGTTCTTCCCTAATTTGAATTTTCTTATAATAGGAGGCTTTTTGAAGGAAAATACATCTTATTTGTGCTTTAGCAGTTGCCCATTCAATATCAGGTGTGTGTTGATGATCACCTATCTTACCTAACACAGACTTGAGAATATCTTGTATTTCCTGGGTAATTTCTCTTTTGTTTAATAGATTTGGATTTAATGATCAATTATAACCCCTCTGTGATAAACTATGCCAAGAATTGTTAGTAAATCTTAATGTAATTTTTGAGTGGTCTGATAAGTACCGAGCATGTATAACTATTTGTGGGTCAAGATTAATCAGTGTTTCAGAGATTAGAAACAAGTCAATTCTAGACCACATTTTATGACAACTTGAATAAAATGTAAAATTGTTCGAATTAGGGGTCTTATTAGAATAATTGAAGGGGTCACATATGTTGTAATCATGTTTAAGTTCCTTTAAAGTTAACACCACTTGACTATTATATGTTCTATGTTTATTTGATTCATCCAAATCCGGGTTTTGATATGCATTCCAATCCCCCCTATGATTATATAATGATTATTATATTGGGTTAATATAGGATAGATTGTGGCAAAGAACAAATGTTGATTATTGCAGGATTCATATATATTGAGAAGAATAATGGGTTTATCATACAGTGTTGTCGAAAGGATCACATAGCACCATCTTCCTTCTTTGTCCATTTTAAATTCTAAAATTTTGTCTTGATATTGTTTCTTAATAATTATTGCCACCCCCACACTATTGGTCTTCCCTTCAGAGGCTATGATTTCTCTTATCCATTTTTTTCTTTTTATTTCTATCCATTGATCATTTGACATATGTGTTTCCTGGAGTAATATGAAAGACGCCTTAGCCTGTAGAAATATATGAAGACATAATTTTCTCTTTTTCAAATTTTGAATTCCCTTAATATTCCATGAATCTATGTCCCACATTCCCAAAGTTTAATTTTATGAGAAGCTATTAAATATCTGGAAGATATTTTCTAGTTAGTTGAGTTTTTAGTGAATACAACTTGTGAAAGCATTGTGAAATTCCCGTCCCCTCCCAGTGCCTATCCACTAAACCTCTGGACCAGGAACTTAATAGGTCCCTCACACCATTCAAACTTAACTTAATTAATATCCTAAGGAAGTATATACCATCAACGTTAATATATATAAAAAATGAATAAACTACTGGACCTAAATAAAGTATTACTAAATCTACAAAGCCTAATCTACTCATTCCCTAACAAACACTACTTAACCACTACATCCCTAATGTTTATTTAAGTTACAATGATTCAAACAGAAAAAACACAATTAAAAGATATCTGTAGTTTGTCATTTGTCACACATAACATTTCACAGTATTTACTAGAGTACTATTTAAGTTATTATTGAATCACAAAGTCACTTATTACTATAGGAATAATGCCCTTATAAAATGTAGCTATACAATGTAATCTTCCTTTGAACTTAAACTACTCATTATGTTATAAGCACTGTAAAAGTGGATCCCCTTGTAAATGATTTTCAGACCTAATTTTCAGTATGTTAGATATTCAGATAGTTAATTATCCAATGACTAAGGCAAGATACAAATCTCTGTCCGCCTTAGTCATAACTCAACTGAAGAGATATTTGACAGGTGTTAAATAATAGGTATTTAAACTATTCCACATTAACCCAATATTAAACAAGGGCTCCCAAAACAGAACATTAGATCCAACATATCCATCTGATGTCCTATGTGGTCACACATTAACATCAAAACTGCAACCGTAATTGAATAGGAAAAAAAAAAAACCCTTCTAGTCATTACTGCATACATTAATTTATCATATAACATTTAAGTATTAAATGCAGACATTGAGCAGTATCATTAAGTTATTCTAAGCTGTGGTATATCAGAAGAGTTCCAGTAACACATCTTTTAAACTTATAATAAAGTCATGCATGCATTCATTATACTAATGTATTTACCAGATAATTTGTCTAGAAAAAAAAAAAAAACCTTTAACTATAGTTATATAGGAGTAAATTGTTGTGAATATCTGTATAGAAATTAAAACATTCTCCTTGAACACTTCCCTATCAGTTAATATGATAGTCATTATTTAAGTCCAGATTCTAGCATGACATCAAAGCACAATTTAGTTAACCTCTCAGGTTTATATAAAATTATTATGTATGTTTACGTTTCTCTAATAAGAAAATACAATATTCCTGACATTTTCTACATTTACTTGATGTTATTAATGTCCTTGCAGGTCTTCCTACTGGTTTAGAAGTCTATTCGCTGGTTATAGGCTTCGCGAAGGGGGACTGGTTTCGCGAACGAACTTCTGGATGTGCCACAACAAAATTCGACCCCAGGAAGTAAAAAAAAAAAAAAAAAAAGTCACTTCGATTGTCCTCGAGTTCAAAATGGACGCATCATGGGCTATAAATTTTCAGAAGGGCTTCTACGAACCACGAAGCCCACATTTAGATCGCTGTTAAGATAAAAAACTGCCTAACATGCACAGGACACCAGATAATGGAAATCTCAGACCAGGGATAACAGTAAAATGTGAATCCGACCTCATACGATGTGCTGATCACAATGGAAATTAAGACAAGCCCTCAGAAGCAGGTAAAGTTTTAAAAAGTTTCATATAGGTAGATCTAGCTTCTTTTTTGTTTGTAACCACATATTTCATTCCCTCAACATGAAATGAGAGTGAATTATGATATTTCATCTGAAATTTGATCTGTTTATCAATTAGAAACTTACAATAAGGAGAAAGTGCTTGCCTGGCTTGTCTGATTTGTATGGGCAAATCTTGAGCCAGAGAAATACTGTTATTATTCCAGATCACCAACCCACCATTTTTCTTAGCAGTTAATATTATTTTGTTCACATCTTGAAAATTTAGAATTTTTGCATAAACTGGTCTTGGTACATTGGAAGCATATGTTTCTCTCAGGGCTCTATGGTCTCTTTCTATTGTTATTTGTTTTGCAGCTTCAGCATCACCAAGCAGATTTGTAAGAATTTGTGTAATAGCTGGAATGAGTTCATTGTATTGTATATTTTCTGGTATTCCTCTAATTATAATATTGTTTCTTCTGGATCTTGCCTCCAAGTCAATTATTTTAGCTTGCATAGATTGGATATCTGTTTCATGTGAGTCTGTTTTCTTGGTTAGCAAAGCTATTTTATCTTCATTTTCTGAGATTTTAGCTTCAAATTTGTCCATTCTTTCTAGTATTTGACTGCATGATGCTCCAAAGATTTGGACTTGGCTAGTCAGTTTATTTATAGCTTCTTGTATAGGAAATAATGCAGTTTTAATGTCTTCCATGTTTGCCAGTTGTTCAGGTTTAGTTTTATTTCCAGTCTTTAAGGGTTCTTGTTGTTTTACAACCCTTTGTCTTTTTGAAGTTGTCTTTCTCAGGCGATGACAATTCAGAAAGTTTAGTTTTTGTCATTGTTATATCCATATTTTTGTCTTCTTTCGACATATTGCAGCAGTGTAAGATTGTGTTCTTTCAGTATAACTGTACAGGACTTTCTGAGGATACAATTCCTTTGTTTGTGAGTCACTTCAGTTTTGGCTAATCAGTTGTAATCCTGCAAGATTTACTTTTTTCCAGCTTTATCCGCTTATTCTCCGATTCTAAATCAAGGATAGATCTTATATTTCTAGTAATTGTTAGTAAGCAGGCTATGATATAATCTCTGGGTTAAGTTTTCCTTTGAGATTCTGAAGAGATGTAGTCTAGTAATGTTCACAGAACGGCAACCATCTTTGAATCTCAGAAGCTGAAGATTCTTCAGAGCGGCAAGCAAAGATATTCTTGTAATTGAAGATTCAATTATTAGAGGAACTGATACTTATATCTGCAGAGAAGATAATGGATATTGAATAGTCTTACGCTTGCCAGGAGCAAAAATAGAAGATGAGAGACAAGCTTTGGAATGCCTTAAAGTAAGGAAGTACAGATCCGTTTTTATTCATGTTGGTACAAATGATGTCATCTGCAAGGATTCTCTAACTGTTAGTAGGGAACTGACAGCATTCCTACATAGTATAGCTTGTGCTGGTGTTAGGACATATTTTTTACAAATCATGTATAGACAGGATAGACAGGTCACTGTGAATGAAAAGATTTTTTGGGTAAATACCTACATGGAAAAAATGTCCTGTTTTAAAAAATAGAAATGTGTAGAGCATCCATGCCTAGTTTTGGGCACACATGTTCAGACAGGATGGCATGCATTTGTCAAAATCAAGGAAGATAATTTTTGCAGCAGATATTTTGCATTATTTGACAAACACTAAGCAGGATTTTTGCCAGGTTGAAAATTTAACAGTTCACAGATAGCAACAATGGAAGCATTTCTGATGGTTGTTGATGATAGGGGCATTAATAATAACATTTTTTTTTACTGGAAAATTTGCTACATTCCCACAAGACTGATGCTGTTATTGTTTGTGAAACATGGTTAAAGAACTATGACTGGGAACCAGCTCTGTCAGGGTATAAATGTTTTTACTGTAACAGACATTCTAACAAAAAATCAGCTGGAGGTGTTATGATAGGGATTAAAGATAGTTATGAGACCTGTGATTATTGCATGTTCAGTGATAACACCAATACTATAGACTGTGTAACTGTTACAGTAAAGACAACCCTGGAACACATGACAATTGTTGGAGTGTATTGTCCACCAAAGTCAGATGCAGATGACCTAGAAGAATCCATACACTTCTTGCATGAAACACGGGAGGGGAGAATAATATTAGTTGTGGACTTAAATTTACCAGAAACAGACAGGATGATTCAACATCATTAGTAAAGAAATTATTCACAATATATATTCAGGAACAACAACTGATTCAGATTGTAAAAAACCCTAGCAGGTATTGAGTATAATAGGAAACTTTTTTATAGATACATAAGATGTGGAAGGAGTAAAGACACACAAATTGATAAACTTGTGTGCAAATTGTAAAATGTATTCTCAGACACAACAGATTATAAATATATTTACAAAATCTTATGCAAAGCAGTTTGGCTCCACAAAAGGGGGATAAGTTGTTCTAGTAACATTCAGGTAACCCCAGAAAATGGAATCAAATCAGATTATATTGAAAAAGAACTGTGCAAACTGTATCCAAACAAAGCACAGGGAGGTGACAGAGTTAGTAACAATGACCCGAGAACACTTCAGCAAGAACTTACAGTACCAATATATCTATTATTCACTAGGTTATATAAATATGGAGAGATTCCTCAAGATATGAGACATGCGATTACTAAACCTGTCTTTAAGGGAAAGGGGAGTAGGACAAACCCAGAGTCATATAGACCCTTAAGTCTACTTTCATGTTATGGAAAAATAATGGAAAAGTTGATATTAGATACATTATTGTCAGAACTGGATAGGCTGGGACTTGAAACCATACATCAGCATGCATATGTTGAAAACAGATCTATTACCACCTGTAACATGATGTTCTATAACAATATAATAACAGCTATGAATGAAAAATTGTGCTGTGATGTAATATATATATATATATAGATTTAATTTCAGCATTTGACAGGGTCATACACAAAACACTGATCAATAAATTAGTACAACTATCTACTGATGTACTCTTGATAACATGGATAGCTGCATGGCTGACAAATAGGACATGGCAAGTATCATGCAGCAACTGGACAGTGAAATCCTTGGTTATAGTCAGGGTGTCCCACAGGACTCTGTCCTAGGCCCTTACTTGTTTACATTGTATCTTTCAGACCTAACTTTTTCATTTGAGGTGTTCTATAGTCTATGCAGATGATCTGAAATTGGGTAAACTGATTACATGTGTTACAGATAAAGTATGTCTGGAAAATAACTGACTAAATTGACCATTTGGGCACAGGAGAATAATATGCTGACAAATACAACAAAAACTAAGCATATGAAATTTGGGAGACATAAATTGGAAGCTGAATATTTAATATAGTGCACAGTGATTGAAACTTTAGACTTATTTAAGGAACTGGGTATATAGGTAGATTCAGCTATGAGTTTTTCTAATCATATCCATCAATTAATTAATGATAGTTACAGAACTATATGTTGTATAAAAAGATTTATAAAGTCTATGAAAACAAAAATAATGAAGTCATTGTTTGTTAGTTACATTAGATCTAAACTTGAGTATGAAAAAACAATATGGAAACCCTTTAAGAAAACAAGCATGAATAAACTGGAAAGAGTACAGTGCAAGTATACCAAGGGCATTCATGGATGTGAAAATGTAAGTTATTATGAAAGACTAAAATATCTGAACTTGTACAGTGTCTCTTACATATATCTAAGATGAGTTCTTATTCAGGTGTATAGGGCATTTAGAGACAATACCTCTGGGAATGTTTGGGGTTATCAAAAAGGACTAGAGAATTATCAGACAACCTATGTAGAAGATTCTATAGGAATGAGAAGTTTACTAATTTGTTCTCTGACAGAGTAGCTGATGCATGGAACAGACTACTAAATTACATTAAAGCAAGTTCTAGTTTAGACATTTTTAAGAACAGCCTGGACACTTATTATGGGAACAAGTGTTTTGGTATATTGGCAAACTAGAAGGGCATGAATGCCCATGCTTGAAATATTTGTATATATGTATGTATGTATGTCTAAATTAATTTGCCCTGAGATTTAAAAACATGCCTTACACAACCATACAGGGGCTACTGTAAAGATGATGAGAAGCATAACATACAGTAGGTCAAGGGTAATTTTTCAGTTAAGAGAAAGGAATTTCACAACCTGGCACTAAGTAATTAAGAAGTATGCCCACAAAAAGACAGTGTCATTGGGGAGAGAAATGGTGACTTTAACAGCAGTAATGAACACAGCGCATGCATGCAAGCATCATGTGCACAAGTACAACTTAGCAACTGTACAATAAGTTGCTTCCAGTAATGTTGTTATGAAGATTTATTCACTGACATGGAGAGGAAATGGAAATATAAGAAAGTCAAAAAGGGGGAAGAGCAAGCAGGAATACATATACTAAGATGCAAAAAAAGGAAATTGAGAAGTGTGAGGGAGGGGGATGAAGGGTATATTTTTGGTGGATAAGTACCCATTGATTGTTTTCAAGAAGGCTGGAAGGGAAAAATGTAAAGGGAAGGCAGATGATGGAAAGAAGGTAAAGGTATGGAACCAGGGGAACATTAAACAGAAAACTCAGATTAATGTAAATGGGTAAGGTGCTAACATGTGGGGGTATGTCAATTGATATCCAGAAACACTGACAGAGGGAGGGCAAGTCTTGATGGAGAGTACTGGACAAATACAGGGGTGCTGTAGCACACAATGAAGAGAAACACCATGAAGGATGATATGGGGACCCAGCTTCCGACCACATTGTATTGGCTTGACCCAGGAAGAGGTCACTCACGACCATCATTACCCTACCCAGTGTGGCCTACCTCAGATGGCATGCAAGGTCATGCCAGGCAGTGGTGGAATTGTGCAAGCTACACAAAGACCCTCTTCAACTGGCTAATGTGGGCATCAAGTGGCTGGTCCATATATTCTCCCATCACATCCTATAACTCCTGCTGGGTGATGAAATGTGACCCACTGTCTATGTCACCCAAGGGAATAGCTGTATTCCACTGTGTTGAATGACCACCATAGGCCACCAGGGATACCTCCAATTTACTGGGCACAGTGGTATTACTGGGACCACTGTTGGAAGATGCTACAGGAAATAAAAACCTAAAGGGAAAGAAATAAAAAAATAATATGAAAACAAATATAACAGAAGGATAGCAAAAGAGAGAGAAAGATAAAAAATATTAGCATCCAGTCTTCATCTGATGACCAGTTTTACATGTACTTACAGGTGAACTAAACAGATGCTAGGCTCTGTTCCAGGGCTGATACCGATGACATTGTACAGAATATTAAATGTCCCTTTTGGATAATGTGCATATAGGTGTGCCCCACTGGGTATGCTGCACAGGAGAAGGACAAAGACATAGCCATGTGTATTTGGAAATTTTTAGTATGTATGTATGCATGCTGGTCAACACTGATATGATGTCATTAGCTGTACCTAAGCCACACAATAATGACTGGAAACACATGCAGCTGTCATCATATGGTGTTATATCACCATAATGCTGCACATCATGGGACAAAATGTCATAATGCTCATTAGCCCTCAATATGACAGTTGGAAGTAGTACCTGCTTGAGCATATGATGGGCTGCTGTATGGGTCCTGTTGCATTGCCCACAGCATATTACTGTGCACATTGCCATGCATGTTAGGCATTGTGTGGCAGTGTGTATGCTGTACAGGCAAGATGAGCAAGGTATTTGTTTGCAAATGTTGGCTGTAAGGATCCCCTAAGTATGCGGGGTGTGCATGGGGATTAGCAAGGCAGCATATATAGACCATAGACAGGTTTTACCGACCCTTACATAGTACTGCACCTGCAAAAGTGCAACATAGCCACAGTATGAGAAAAGTTGTCAATTACCATAAGTGGCTCCCAGCACTGTGCCTGTGAAAATTAATTCAATGAAATGAAGTGGAAATGGAAGTGAAAAAAAGTCAAAAAGGGGGAACATGTGGATGTTATTGATACCTATACATAATTATAGTAATGAGTAATATAATGCTACTATGACATGCAGAACTGATTATAAGATGACAAGCATCATACTGACCCCAGCTTCAGAAAACATGATCCATTCTCCTCTGGTACATGGGCTTACTCCCTGCAATTTGCACTTAAGTTGAAAAAATACTAAGTAAGAAATGCAAGTATGAATAACAGCAAGGGCCCATTTACTATTATCTAAAATAAGAGGGCAGAGGCCTAATCTTACTATACATCTCAGATGCACATTCTCTGACCTCTTCTTGCATTAGTTAAACCGATCAGAATGACATTTCCCCAGCCCTCTACAGTGAAGCCAGCATTGCTCAAAACAGAGGCTGATGTCAGTAGCAGCAGTTACCACCCTGTCAAGGCATGGCAATGCCAAGTGTCAGCTTTGTACTGGGTATCCTAATAAAAGTCTCCCATACAAGTGCTCCTGGTGGTCTCTGTACATAAAGTGTAGAAAATAATTTACTCTCTCTGGAAGACCACCTGGACGTCCTGACATCCTCAGTGCCTTCAGAAGCCATGGCCATAGGTTCATAGGTTGGTACTAGGCTATAAGCTAGGGCCTATACAAGCCTAGCCATAACAATTCCCTGGCTATTTCCTCCCACAGTATTTAATTCCCTAGACCCCTGTCTTAGCAAGGTGACTGACATGATCCCCGGGGTGAATTTTCTATCTCCCATCCAATCATCAAAGTTCCTTTTGAAGAGGGCCAAAAAGGTGCTCTGCTTGACATGTATGGGCAGTCTATTCCAGAGTCTGGGGAGTCTCTGGGTCAGGAACCTATCCCTCCAGCATGTTTTGTTCATTGTGATGACAAGGTTTAGATCCCTGGAGCATGTGTCTCTGAGATATTGGGATTTCTTTAAGTGTAGCATGTCCAACAGCTCTGGGTTTAACATGGCCTTGTATGTTAAGCAGAGATCGCCTCTGAGTAGACGATATGCGACAGAGTATAGGTGGAGTTTTTTTAGACAGTCAGCATAGGGCATCTGCTTTAGGCCTGTGGTTCTTTTAGTGAGGTATTTTTTGTGGCCTTTCTA
>NC_056728.1:1776434110-1776441610 GCF_019279795.1 Protopterus annectens | reverse complement strand
TTTAAAACAACTTAAAGCTGATGCAGAAGGTCAGGCAAAAAAAACAACAACGATTAGGCATTCCTCAGGCACACAGGTGGATTGAGGAAGTAAACCGAAGGGAACAAAAAACTAAAAATGCTAAGACATTATTTTTAGATAAAGAGGATAATAATACAGTAATAGTGACGGCTCCTCCTCCCCCGCCCCCTCCGATGCCTTTTTCAGGCTATGAAGCAGGAGGACAAGCTGGTCCAAATCCACGTTATCCTGATGTCACAAGAACACTAAAACCATTTGTTAGAGATCCTACTGAAACTAGGTCCCGGACACGTAAAACACTTGGGGACACAGACTTGTATCAAGTAGGGAGAAACACACTAAAGGAAAATGAGGAAGAAATCTGTCCACTAATCAAGGTACCAAATCCTCAGGCAGGACAGGAAGGGCAGGACCCAACTCTTCTAGTATACAGACCATGGACACCGGAAGATATTCGGAAAGCTACAGAGGGAATCCATCATCCAAAAGTTAATTACACAAAGTTTTTACAAGATTTACAAGGTATGAGACTAAGTTACCACTTGAATGGGGAAGAAGTAGAAAAGGTAGTTAGACAAATTGTGGGTCCAGACTGGCACATGATTTGTGGCACCTGGAATCCTCGTAATGCAGAGCTTAAACCACTCCCACATAGTGACGCAGAACTAGACAACAGAGTGAAAGGTCTTACAGACCGAATTTCTGAAAAATGGAAACCTAGAGCAGATTGGACTTGCATTAATCAATGCATACAACAAGAGAATGAAACTGTAGATGGGTACTATGGTAGATTATTGGAATGTTTCAATAACCATAGTGGTATGGCTATTCCTGAAAATCAGACACATGATACCTCGTATGAACAGCAACTGAAAATGCGTTTTGAAAGGTTGCATTGCACCTATCAGTAGCTTTATTACAAAGCATATGATAGATCATCGAACAAGTAGGCTACAAGCCTTACTTGAATATGCTAGACATGCTGAAAGACACTTTAATAGTAAAAGAAAAGAAGACACAAGTCTTCACTGCTGAAGACGGAGCTGAGGTTTTTGTAGTACAGTCCGGCAAAAAGGGTAAGAAAAATGCCCAGGGAAATAGACAATCTGACAAACGGTCAAAAGATTTTGAAGAGAGAAAAAAGAAAGGTGAGTGCTTTAAGTGCGGAAAGAAAGGACATTTAGCAAGGGATTGCAGGCTAAATAAAAAGGTGACTACAGAAAGTAAAGGTGATGAGGACTGACTATATGATAGTGATGAAAGTCAGAAATCATCAGGAAAGGCTAACAAACAAAGGACAAATGTAAATGTAGTAGAAGGAACAGAGGAAGTGCAAGTAGATGTAGAGGATGAAGAAAGTGAAATTTTAGATTTGGCATTACTGAGCTTGGAGCTCTATCTGGCAGACACAAAACCAGAAGTTACATTTCTGGTGGAGGGAAGGGAAGTAAAATTCCTGTGTGACTCAGGAGCGTCACGAACTTTGATACACCCCTCCAAGTTACCAGAATATTCCGAATCACCTGATTATATATTAGCAAACGGACAGCTATATAGGGAACCACTCTCCCATGATATAGCAATAACTGACCCTGTTTCGGGTATGACTCAGAAAAGTAAAATTGTAGTTTCTGCAAAATGTCCAGTAAACCTACTGGGAAGAGTTCTTATGCAGAAATTTGGCATAGCGGTAGTTCCCACTATGCAAGGTATGGAGGCACAAAGACAAATGGATACTTTCGTGGTGTGACCGGAGGGTGAGACTTTTTACTGGTACAGCCAGGACCTAGTTACGACTGGTCCAGGGGCAGTAACTGAGGAACTGATGAATGTAGCCATCAGTAAGGCCCTCTCCCTTGACACTGACCAACAGCATTTGTTACATTGTACTCTATACTACTGTAGTATTCTCCTTCCTCTGGGACAATTGGCCTTGTAAATGTTACCAAGATAAGACACAGCTGCTGAGAAAATGTTGCAAGAAGAACAAAGAAGTGTATTACAAGACTGAACCAACTATTGCATTCGAGCAGGCTTGAAACCTTGAAGGAGTAACATTTACAGAAAGACATTATAACTGACCAGGTGCTTTGCAAGGCTGTATTATTCCCAAGGGAAAGCTTTTTTAAAAATATAACATCAGCAATCTTTATGAATAGAATACTGTTAGTATAAGTGATGTAGATGCCCTGTGACTAACCACGTCAGTAAGGTGGGCAAAACATGAATGAAAACCCTATAAAATATTCTGTACTTCCTGCATCATGTCAGACAAAACTCTGTACTTGTATGGTTTTTTGCCTCCTGGTGTACACTAGTAAACTTTTGCATCTGAGCCCCCTGTGCTGTTATCTTGTTTTTATTTAACAAGGATGTATGACTGTCTTAATCAATCCAATATGCAGTTCGAATGACAATAAAACACTCAATATTTATTAAAACAAAATACAACCGGTAAGCACTTTCATTCACAAAGAACTTCTTCAGACCTGATTGTCACACATACAAAATTCAAATTCATAGTTTGCTCAAATCACATGACTGAAACATTAGCAGTGTTTTAACCCTTTCTTACATAGCACTGCTTTAAAGATTTCCATATGATTCATACCAGGATCTGCACCTGTGTTTAGCCTCACTTACCAAGCATATTCTTTCCAGTTTAAATCCACTTCTGCATCCCATCTCTTGTCTGCATTTAAAACTCGGTCAATAACAGTAAAACTAAAACCCACTTTAACTCTGTTATGACAGTTAACATGTCTTGCTAGGGCATTAGTTACATCCAGTTTTTCAACTGCCCTCAGGTGCTCATAAATTCTGCGATGGAAGCTACATATAGTTCTTCCTATGTAGAATACATCACAAGAATTACATAATACTAGATACACAATGAATTTAGACTTGCAATTGTAATTCCCCTTGATATTAATAGTAAAGTCCCCAGCCTTTACTACTATTTTATTCCCCAGTACCAAAAACTTACAATAATTGCAGTCTTCACATCTTGACATCCCATTATAAGTAATAGGAGTATTACATTTTTTGATTTCTAAATAATCCTTAAGACTTTTCCCTCTTTTTATGACAAAAGTAGGACTCTCATATAAAAAAGCACCTAACTCTTGGAAATTCTTCAAAAATTTCCAATTGTTTGTGATGATCCACTTAATACTGTACATGTGTACTGAATTTTCCAATATACGACTCAGATTATAATCTACTCCTTCACTATTTCTTTCAACATCCTTTATTGTCCCTTTCTTCCTCATGGCTTTAATTTTATCTATTGGTTCACTTATTTCCCCAATAGGGTAAGCCCTGATTAAAAATGTTTTTCTTAACATCTCACATTCTTCCAAAAAATACTCATCTTTGTCAGTGAGTCTATTTATTCTATCAAGCTGACCAAACACAATATTATTTTTCAGGTTTACACTGTGTAAAGTGCTATATTCCAAGTAGCTGTTACTCTGGATATCTTTTTTAAAAATTTTAACCAAGATTTTCCCCCCTTTCATGTACACAGTCAAATCCAGGTAATTTGCACTAATTCTACTTCTATTAAAAGAAAACTTTAAATAGCTTGTAACAGAATTCAAATATTCACAGAATTTCAACAATTCCGACTCAGAACCTTCCCATTAAAAAAAAAAACAAGTCATCAATAAAGCGTTTGTAAAAATAAATATTGCTAGCAAATGTAGAATTAAAAATAAATTTTCTTTCCCAACTAGTCATGAACAAATTGACATAGCTTGGGGCCATAGCTGCCCCCATAGCCACACCTTTATTTTGTTTAAAAAAAATCTATTGTTGAAGCTAAAAAAATTGTAAGACAATATTACATCGAAAAGTTCAGCCAACAGACTAATCACCTCACCATTAAAATCAGGACAACCCCTCAGCGCTCCTGTAACCCTCTCAATTCCTTCTTCATTGGGAATTATAGTGTACAATGAGCATACATCAGCAGTTACTAACCACGTCTTATCTCTCAGGGAAACATTCTTCACACTTTCTTTAAAATCACAAGAATCCTTAATATATGATTCTGTTGAAATCACTGCTTTTTGCAAGCATCTATCTACATAGATAGCCATGGATTCAGTTCTACTACCACCATTGGCCACTATAGGCCTAAAATTTGATGAATCCAAGTTCTTATGTATTTTGGGAAGGCCGAAAAACCTTCCCACCTTGGGTGCACTCACACAAAATAACCAGCTAACTCATTGCTGATTCTTCCTTCAACTAACCATTCTTCAGTCAGTGAGTTTATAAAATGAAAACTTTTATCTATATCAATCCACTTCTGCATAAAAATCAGCTTCAGACAATAATTCATAAATGCTATTTTTATAAAAACTATAGTCCATGTCTACCACTGCATTACCTTTGTCAGACTTAGTGATATAAATATCTTTATCATCCACTAACAACTGCAAAGCATCCTTCTCAGTCGTAGTCATATTATAAATACAAGTTTTGTTGTGTTTATTCGGTAAATCCCTGACTTCTTTTTCACATGTAAGCAAAAATGCTTCTAACTCTGGCCTTAAGGGGGGAGTAAAAACACTTGTTTTTTAAAACAATGCTGTTTAGATGCCCTGCCTTGAAAAAGACATTTCAAATTAATTTTTCGTACAAAACCCCTTAAAGCATTTATCACAGACACAATATTTGCCCTTGACAATGGCACAAAATTAAGTCCTTTACTGAGAACATTTATTTGTTCTATATTTAGTACCACTGCGGACACATTCACTATTTTAAAATTTAAATTTACAGTACCTTTGGTTAATGATTGTCTTATTTCCAAAGGCGCTGCTGGTAACTCTCTCCAGCTCCTTTCTGCACATTCCATGCTCTTGTTCGTTGCTGGCAGCAACACTGCTCATTCCTGTTCATATAAAAGTTCCCTTTGAAATGTTTGTTGCTGTTGTTGAACTTCTTTTGCCCTTTGTTGTGAAAAAATTTATTTTTCCAACCATAGCCTTGTTGATTCTGTCCCCATGACTGCTTTTTGGACTCCCAAGCTTGGTGTTTGATGACCACCTGTGCCCAGATCCTTGTTCCTGTTCCTCCTTCTTGGTAAACATCCACACACTGAAAAACCTGCTTGCTGGTTCCTGCCTGCAAACAATTCATAACTTTGCCTACTGCGCCCTCTGCTGGTAGAACTTCCTCTGTTCTACTTCTTTTTGCTGCTCTGGATTCTACAGCCTCATCAGCTTCTGAAATGTTAGCGCAGTTACTTTTAATTACTGTTGAAGCATGCTGATTCATTTTTAATTCATTTAGATAGTCCCCCTCATCTCTTATGAATTTCTTCAGTTTCCTTTTCTGTTGAATCTCATTCTCCTTGATTCATTTTGTTTGAATAGATTCCATTTTCGACTCAAAATTCACAGGAGACACCTTATTTTTCAGGGAACCATAACTATTAATTATTTTGTCATTTAAAATGACTAATTTATGCCTCGCATCTTCAAGCAGCAACTGTACATACTGCAGGCCAACGCTCTCGTTCAGCGCTTTCCATGCACTTAGCAGAATTTCAGAAAAAAATTCTCCAGCAGGAATATTACTAACCCTAAGTCCTCTCGGCACTCTTTTTACCTCCATACAGGCTTCAAAAACAAGATATCCCACTGTAACCTCTTGATTTTTAGGTAACTATTTTCAAATGCATTAAACTCACTTACGATGTTGGTGCTGGTACTTCTATCGGGTTGGCTCATTTCAGGGGCTCGTCTCTTTGCAGTAAATGGATTGGCTGGATTTGCAATACAGTCCCCCAGCCACTTATTTTATTTTATTTTATTTTTTATTTTACATTTGTTGACCGGGCTAGTCTAGCTGGATACATGTCCATTTTCAGTAGAGGCCCGGGGAGAAAAGCTCCACACATAACATAACCAAGACAGATAGACAAATTGTTAATAAAGACTTACACATAAAAATAGACATTTAAATCAACTTGTTAATAAAATCAGCATACATTAAAGGAACTCAAAAGTTTAAACTCATACACAATGTTCTGTCGATTTCAAAGCAAGTTTACCTAATACATATGGTTATGCAGTAAGGCATCAGCCATGTAGATAACAGTTAAAGCTCAGAAGGGAAGAGAAGTAGAAGGAGTATGAGGGAAAGAAAATAATGGCACAAGGCAAGAGTCAGTAAGTAAGAGAGGAGAAGAAAAAAGACAGTCAAGACGAGGTGGGAGAGATAGTAGAAGTAGGTCAGAGCATAAGAGGACAGCAGGGAAAAGAAGCAGGGTAGAAGTTAGTTTTCAGGCAAAATGAAGGGTTAAAGGTAAGGAGAGAGTAGGGAGAGGGAAGTTAGCCTGGAGTACTACAAGAACAGAGCCAGTGGTTTTGGAAATGTAGTTTGATTTGTTGTTTGAAGAGAGGTAGGGATGAGATTAGTGTTAACTCTTTAGGCAGCAAATTCCATACTCTGCCTACAGTATTGGTGAAAAGAGAGTCACCAGCTAAGTTGTGGGCCTTTATGGGTTTGGTCATAAGTTTGCAGGAGGAACGAAGAGAGGTGAGATTGTTATAATGGAGTAGAAGTTGTGAAAGTATAGGGGTGTTACTAGGTTGGTACAGTAATTTGTGGGCAATCGTAAGTTGTGAAATATTAAGATAGTTTTGTAGTTCCAGCCAGCCTAACTGTTTCAAATTGAGGCAGTGATGTGTTCTAAAAGGGTTACCAGTGGTGAAGCGGGCAATGTTATTATAGCAAGTTGCTAGTTTGTTTAGGTTAGTTTTTTTAAGGTTGGTGAAGATAGGGGGCGCATAGAAGAGAGTAGATATAAGATGGGAGTGAGCAATAGTAGCTCTAGTAGATGGGGTAAGAAATGGTTTTATACGGTATAATGATCCAATTTTTCTGTTAACAGTTTTGATGGTGTTGTTGATGTGTTGGTCAAAAGAGATTGTTATCGATGGTAATTCCTAGTAGTTTTGTTGTGGAGTCAGGAGAGATGATAGTGTTGTTGTTTGAGTAGATAGAGAAGTTAAGTGGAGAGGTATGAGTGGTGGGGGTGAAGAGGAGAAGTTTGGTTTTTTTGGCATTGAGAAGTAGATACCGTCTAGTAAACCATGTTTCTACAGTGTTGAATGTAGTTTGAGTTAGAGTGGTTAGATCAGAGGAGGTGGATGCTGACCAAATGATAGTAGAGTCGTCTGCATATTGAATGCAGGTAGCTTGAGGAATTACAGAGTGGAGATCATTAATATAGAGGGAGAAGAGGAGAGGACCAAAGATAGAGCCCTGAGGGACACCAATTGCAATGGGTAGTAAGGAGGAGATATGGTTTTCCCAAAGAACGGCTTGTTGTCTGTTACTGAGGTATGATGTAAACCATTTGATGGCATGGCTATCAAATGAGAGGGATTTGAGAATGCTAATTAGAGAAGAGTGGTTGACCATGTCAAAAGCTTTAGAGAGGTCAATGAATAGAGCAGA
>NC_056728.1:1776351610-1776429110 GCF_019279795.1 Protopterus annectens | reverse complement strand
GGTCGCAGAGTAACTCGCAAGTCCTAAGAAACTCACAGTGAGAGCACAAGAACATTTTGGTGATGTTAATTAAAAGAAGGGAAAGGCCTACACCTGCACATCTGTGGGAGAACTATGATGATGGAATAGAGATTTTAAAGTTACTGCTTTAGAACAAGTTTTAACTAGGGAAGTTATGGAAATAAAACAGTAGTTATTAAGAAAAGAGATACATTTTATTTTAAAATTTGATACTCAAGCTGAAAAGGATAAATGCAGAATGTTGCTTCAAAAGATATTATAATTGTATCGGTTAATTAATGTATATCATGTAAGTTATGCATGTTATTTATACATTGTGCATATGTGTGTGTGTGTGTGTGTGTGTGTGTGTGTGTGTGTGTA
This sequence comes from Protopterus annectens, assembly GCF_019279795.1. Lineage (NCBI taxonomy): Eukaryota > Metazoa > Chordata > Ceratodontiformes > Protopteridae > Protopterus > Protopterus annectens. Next base: position 1,776,428,726 of record NC_056728.1, on the reverse strand, counting down.
TGTATGTCTGCGTGTGTTTGTAAAGATTTTACTTGTTACAAGCAATGACTATTACATTAAATGTACATATTATGGAATAAAGCTGTATAAATTGACCCTTTTGTCATAATTATAATTATTTTATTTGTCATTAGACATATTTGTTTTTGATAGCTTCCTATTTTTTAGTTACTGATATGAATGATTGGGCATTTAATTCTCTTAATGTTATGCCCAAGATATTGAGGACTGCTACAAATACTACCCATCAATGTACAGATGAATTTTTGAATGAAATGGGTTATAATGTATAGATCTATGAAGTGTTTGATGAACTTGGTGCAGAAAGAAAGGATTTGTTTGATGGACTCTTTAATTTGCTGGCTACTGCTGTAAAAGCAGACTGGCCTTAAAATTTGAAAATGGTAATAATAGTAATAATCTCAGAGCTGCATGTACAGTTTAACCTTGTAAATTTGCAAAGTTATGTAGAGCTAGAAATAACTCCAGGAGGTATTAGAGCATTTAAAATCAAGGTACACCTTTTAATAATGAAGATAAGGTTGATGGATTTAAATATGTTGGATTGTTGCTGCTCATAGATGCACTTTGGAATGTTTCAACATTCTAATAGAGAGACATAGTAAAACATAATAAACTTACTAAGGAACTGAAGCACACATATATCCAACTTAAATTAAATTTGCAGCTGGCTGAGGTCAATACGTTTTTTCAGATATTAATATCACGGCTCTGAAGAAACAAATGCAGGATTGAAAGTGTAGCAAACTACAGAGAGACATTAAAGCTTATGAATTGGATAAGGTGTTTCTGTGGACAAATACATCTCAAAAACAAGATATTATAAATGGAATTGAAGACTAATACAACAAGTGGTATTTCATCGAAGCATATGCTTGGATTAAACAGATCAGGAAATACTGTTTTTACGTAAAGATGGAAAGACGTTTCATGATATGAGAGATGATAAAAGACATCCTTTGATGGAGTATTATTCAAAACAACATCAGCAAGGGTTGCAAACCTTTTAGAGTTGAAAGAGAGGATATCATGGGTATTCTGACAAGAGGCTTACTACAACCAGAATTATAAATGGCATAAAATATAAGGTACTGTTTATTAATAAGGTTGATGATGGAATGAATGGGTTGTCCTCTACTAATTTTGCATGGCTGATGTTTTTAAGGACATTGGCTCTGATAATTTGGACATTTCTGGATTTTACATTACTGTAACAGACTGTCCTGTCCTAAAAAACAGGTTTGAAATTTGTACTTACCTACCTGCCTAGGGAACTTTGCGCAAAACTGGAAATTTATGAGTTTATATGAAAACTTTGTTTGACGTATTTTTTAGAAATAATACACATAGTTATTTTAATATGAGCTAGGATTTGTTTGTGTTTGTGTGTTTCAGCTTTTCCCGGTTAGGGGTCGCCACAGCGGAACTCCGGTCCGCTAATGATTGGCAGTAGATTTTTACGTACTGGCTTGCCGGGCCTAACGCACAACCTTCAACGAAGGAACGCCTATTCACGCATGTCGCCACAGAGAAGACGCTCTAACTGAGAATCAAACGGGCAATGTCTAACTGTGAGGCGACAATGCTACCGCAGCACCACCACCACTTAATATGAGCTAGGATAACAGTTTTTATTTCTGCGAGTCTGAATTAGATAATAATATACAGGCTATTGATGATATGTCTAATTTTTATAGCTATACTATTAAAGTTTGTAAATTCATTCCTCCTTTTAGTAATAATAAAATTAATGCATGTACAGATAGGATGATTTATTTACCTTCAAAAGTGATGCATGAATAGTAGAGCAATGTACAGTTTATTACAATTTAACACAAAGAGTCAGTGAGTTGCACTTAAAACATGCAATGTTATAATCAACTTGTTATAAGACCTAGTGACAAAGGGCAATGTATTTATTAATTAATGTTATACAATATGAGGTAATGTGTTTTAAGCATTTGAATGACATTTTAACTTATAAAAAACAAGTAAGAAGCAATATCAGATAACAGTTGCCATTCTAAAACAATTAGTATGTAAAGGTCTAAAATTAGGGTGTTTCACTCATGATAAAATAAGTTTATTATGTGATAAGAGTAATAAAAATTCACTTTATTTTATTGTAATCAAAAAAATTCACAAAGATAGTAAAAATCTACCCAGCAGGCTGATTGGGGACCCTTCTGGTAGCTATTTACAATGTTTACTCTCATCACTTTTTTCCAAATGCCGATTTTACATTATTTTATTTTTAGAAAGTCCAGTTAATGCCTTTAAATTTGTAAATGAGTTACTTCAGAACAGGTTATGCAGGAATATATTTTTAGATGTTATCCTCATAGGACAAATAACTAATACTATAAAGAGTATACTGTATAGGAAAATGGATGTTAAAAATGTACCTGTGCACATTTTCATGTCCTCCGCCACATATTATAATGGTTCTCCCATACAGAGAGTTATTAAAAGCTAGTAAATTATGTAGTGAGAGAATGGATTTTTGAATGATGCTAATGAAATTGCGAAAAAGTTTCAAGTACGGGGTATGAGGAGATTGAAATATAACAGAATAAATATAGGGAACAAGTTTTATCTGAACAATTTAATTGGAGTGAGAATTGTTGCAGTACATATAAATAACATGAAGTAGCAAATGTGCAGCATGAATAGATCTGCTACTGTTTTACACAGTATGGGGAGTTAACAGATAATATAGAACAGAGAGAAACATTTTCATGATAATTTCTAAGAGATGATGCAGAATTAGACAAATTTGTCCTAATGCATTGACAGTTTCTTATAGAACAGGCAAAACTGAAAAGATTATTTAGTGAGGAATAATCAAAGAAGTTGCCTAAGAAAAATAATAAGGGATGTAGGAAATGTTGCTACTATTAAGTATGGCAAGTACACTATTTGTCCTCTTGTACATAGGATATTTGAATTTAAGAATGGAAGAAATGCAGATATTAGAAGTAAGTATACATATCATTAAGCCTTTATCCATAAGTAGTTGAGTTGTTGAAGGTACTATAGCCTTCAGTGGTATATTCCTGAATTCTAGTAATGCTAGATAACACTAATTTGCAGGGGCGGCGCGTGCCATCGGACTGCCGGACTGCAGCCCCCTCAGCAAGAAAAAAGAAAAAAGTACTTTTTAGTTATTTAATTTTTACTGTCTTGAGTCTTTCTCATTCTCTTATCAGCTGGCTGCTTTACGCTGACTGACTTGTCTGCGAGTACGAGCATGCGCACTTTCGAATTCCAGGTTGTGGCGGTTTTTTAAAAAGAAGGGTTTTTTTTCTCTTTTTCTCTTAGAGATCTGCAGTCCGGATAGTGAATTAAGGCATCAGTGTGATGCTCAGCAGTCTATGTGGTTTGGAACCGCATAGAATTGGAAGGGGTTCGGACTGCCACGTCCGCAGGCACGTACATGATGTGGATGGGCTAAATGGCTGCTGATTGGTTGTCGCTCTCTTCCCCGGCTTTATGTGCTGGGAAAAGAGCAAGAAGCAAACAGTTGCAGCCAGTTTCGGTTGTGGACTTGTGGTGGATTTTATTTGCTTGCCTTGGCAGCCTAATTTCGTTCGCTGGACTGACGTGACACAGCAGCTGTAAAAAAAAAGAAGAAGAAGTAAGTACAGAGTTTCTTTTCTTCTTGGTGTGGTGGTCACATACACTCACTAAAACACTTGGCATTGTGTGTCTGGGGGATTCCCAACTGCTAAATTCATGTCTGCTCCATAGAAAATCTTGGGTGGCGGGTATCCATTCATTATCAAATCTTGCCACTAAAAACTTTTTTCTTAATGTTCTACCAGTTTCTCTTTCCAGCTGAGTGTGCAGTGTCCCCTACAATACCATGCAGCTTACACTTATCCCATCAGGCAGCTTAGCCTCAGAGGGTTTCTACATAAGTGGAATGTTGCATCTGTACTGCTGTGTGTGTGTGTGTGTGTGTGTGTGTGTGTGTGTGTGTGTGTGTGTGTGTGTGTGTGTATGTGTTATGCTTATTTATCGAAGGGAAGAATAACATAGGCCACACCTGTGAATCAGCTAAGATGAATGACACTTTCCTTTCAGTGAATGAAAGCTATTTTAAGGGTTTAGTTTCAATGTCATCATTCGTTTTGCAGTGTTCTTTGTTTGTATCAGTTTTGCTGTCACCCCATAAGAGTGAGGACAGGACTTTTCCTTTATTTAGTTATTACTCTTTCTTCACTGCTGTACGATTGTTGAGTTGGCATTATAAGGTGGGTGGATACAGGGGAACGCATTCTCCTGCAAAAACGTTTTCTTATATAGTTTTGTTTTAATGTCTGTGAAACTGAATTTTACATGCTTAATGGTTCAGGAATTCAGGTAGTAGACTGCAATAAACTGCTAGGAATTAAAAATTTGTCATGGTCAAAAATCATCAAAAAGGTAGGACATACTTACAGGCAAAATCATGCATTTTCCCCACTGCAAGGCAAAACACTGCAGCAATGTTCTTAATAGCCTTTTCTCTTTTACTTAGCACACTGCTCAGTAATTTATCTTCACCACTAATTCCTAACCTTTGATTAGGATGTAAAAAGCTTCCTGATTTTCTGCAGGCTGCTGTGGAACAATACACCCTTGCCTTTTACTATGTGGCCTAAACTGGCTTAAATTTGAGCACTGCCTTTCTTCTCTACTGCTGGAGTTGCCCATAGATTAATCTACCCACCAAAGTGTTTGGCTTTGGTCCCATATTACCTGAGATGAGGCTTGATGTGTGCTTCAGTCCTGTATTGTCTTTACATGTCACTAAATCTATAAATAGGTATGGGTTTGCTTCTTGCCCAAAACACTTCACTTGAATATGGTCCATCTCAGAGCTGTGTTTTTAAGTATGCTTTAAAGGAACATGTTGCCAGATAAATGAAATGCAGCCGTAATGTGGCACAAAGCTTGTATTAATTATTTCTTCATGTGCTGTACTTTTATTTTTTTAATTTGATTGTATATTCCAGATATTTATATGAGATGTATTAGCGCAGGAAAATGTGCGTATAAACTTTCATAGGTTCATAGGCGATTACTAGGTTAACGGCTTAAGGGCTGTTACAAGTCTGGCCAATATAACACAATTTTACCCAGTGTATGACCCCTATGGGCAAGAGGATGGTATGGATTTGTGCCTGTGCATTGATTGTCTTACAGATTGCCTCTGCCTATAAGGCACTACCCCAGGTGTGAATTTGCGATTCCCCATCCATTGATCCAAATTGCGTTTGAAGAGGGTCAGAGAAGGGCTATGCTTAATGTGAGTAGGAAGCCTGTTCCAAAGAAGGGTCAAGCTTTGAGACAACACAGCTGTCTGTCCAGCATAAGGATTGGGTGGCCCTTATGCTGTTTGACTTGTGGATGTGTAGCAGCTCCTTCAGGGCTGGATCTGTGGGTGCCTTGTAGGCCAGACATAGGTCACCGCTTAATAGTCAGTAGGAGACAAAGTACAGGGATAGGGCTTTCAGTATGTCTGCATAGTTCATGTTCTTTACACCCTGTATTTTCTTTTTGAGAAACCTCTGAGGTCACTGCAGCTTCTGTAAGTGCCTAGTCAAATTCATGCCATATGGTATACTGTACTCTATTTTTCTAATGAAGGCTGAGTACACCGGGTCTGTAATTTCCTTGGATCTGGATGCCATACTTTTACTTATAAGTTGTGCCACATAAAAGGATTTTCTCACCACTATGGACACATGGCGGATGAAATTCAGGCTACTATCTATCTGCATACCTTGATCTCTCACCTCTGAGTCTACTGTAAAGGGTGTTCTATTGAAGTTGTTGTAATTTACAGGGGTATTTGACTTCCCAAAGGGTATAATAATGGATTTTTTGCATTTAGTTTTAGGCCATGGTTCTGGCTCCAATCATTTGTCTGATCTAGACCCTCTTAAAGGATATCTACATCACTGGGGGGTTCAGTGATTGCCCCCAGCTTGCAGGTGTCAGCAAACTTTGTCATCCAGAGGCCATCCACATTTACCTTAACTTCAGAGAAGCATATTCTGAATAGGAATGATCCCAGTACTGACCCCTGTGGCACACCACTAGTAATTGGTCTCTTGCTGGGTCTGGATTTGAATGGGTCCCGGTACTGAGCCCTGTGGCACATCACTAGTACTTGGCCTATTGCTGAATATGGATTCATCACCTTAACTACATGTGTCCAGCCAGTGAGCCAATTGGCTGTCCATCTGGTGACATAGGGATTTATGCTCAGGTTTATGAGTTTATTTATAATAACTGAGTGGAGAATTGTGTCAAATGCTTTGGCCAGGTCGAGGTAGACTGTATGTACTGTTTTACCCTAATCAATGGCCTTGGTGGCTTTTTCAAAGAAATCCACCAGGTTCAGTAGTCATGACCTGCCCTTGACAAAGCTGAATTGGGTTAGGTCCAGTGTTTTGATGCCTTCTATGTCATTATTTATCAGGTCCATGATTATTCTTTTCATGGCCTTATGTATAAGATTAGTCAAACTTATGGGTCTGTAATTTCCTGGGACAGTAGACAGTCCCCCTTTATGGAGAGAGATGACTGTTGCTGTCCTCCACTTTATCAGGACAAAGCCAGTCTGGTTAAATAGAGATCCTAATAGACCTGATAAGTCCTCATTTAAGCTGTTTAAGAGGCAACCTGGTGTATTGTTAGCAGGGGCGGCTCGTGCTATAGGACTGTAGCCCTCCCACCTAGAAAACAAAATAAATAAAAGTAAAGAAACACAAAAACAAACAGTAAAAGAAACACATTACCGTAATTCCCAGAAGTACTCAGCGCATGCGCGCACACTGTACATACATGGGAACACTCTCAGACTGCTAACGAGGTACGCTGGACCAATCGCGAGCAGCTAACATACACTGGCACAATTACAGGGTGGATTTGCTCAATGGATGTGTTCGTCGGCGATGAAGGTGGATATCTAACATACACCACGAGTACAGGGTTTGCTCGTCAGCAGAGATGAAGGTGAGCATTGCTCAACCTGTGTGTGTCTGTGTGTAAAATGCCCCAGTTGCTACATACTGGTGGCTAGAGAGAACTCATAGTGGTGTGGTAGGGAATACCTCAGGCTTGAACCTTGTACCTTGTATGCAGGTGGCAAGGGCCTGAATTCCCTACCCACCATCATTTGTAAAGAATTTACAGATTTTTGCCTCTTATTTAATCTGTTCTGTTCCTCATAATATCTGCGGTTCTAAATATTTAAATGCTTAAATATTTGATGGTGCAGTAGTAGCATTGTTGCCTCACAGCTACAGGTACTCAGGTTTGATTCTTGGCTGGGGTGCCTTCTGTGTGGGGTCTGCATCTTCTCCCTGTGTTTGTGTGGGTTTGCTTTTGTGTCCTCCCATGTTACAAAGACATGTGTCTGCATTATTTCTTCCTGGGCCTCTGCTGAAAATTGTTTTTTGTTCCAAGTCAGACTGTCCTGGTTAACAAATGTTAAATAAATAAAATTGACAGGCATTTGAATTTCAGACTTCATATTCTTCAGAAAATACATAGTAACACAAAACCTTTTATTCTAGCAATTTCCTAAGTTTATAAGATGAATATTTGAAATTTGTCCCTATTTTTTGGGACTGTATTTTGCATCAAATTTTTGGTCCATTTTTCATAAAATTGTGGTTTTCTGGCAAATTAGTGGCAAATCATTAAAGATTGAAGTAAGAAAATAATGACAGACATTTCAGTTTCAGATTTCGTACCCTTCAGAAAATTCATACTAATGCAAGACCTACTATTCTATCAGAAAGTTTATAAGAACAATATTTAAATATCGTCCTTAATTTTGGGCCTGACTTTGTACAGATTTCTTGCTCTGTAGTTCAGAGGTATGACAAATGTGTCAGGGCCTTTGCAATCAGCCAGAGACATTTCAAGTTGTGACATTCTTGTTGCACCCCACTCCCCCATGTAGTGACTCTGGATGTGTCCAAGCAAGGCAAGGAGCAGTTATGCAGTGTAAGTGTGCAGAGTACCCCCCCCCCATCCAAGGTAGACACAAGTACTACATTGGCTTTTCATCTGTCTTGCTTGATTTTGCAGAATGTTCTGGTTTTCTGTCATATTTTTATACTGTTGATTATGCTTCTTATTCAGAAAGTGCCTGTTGCTCTATGTTTAAGTAGCAATGATTTCATGACCATCAGGTAAGCTTGTCTGAGATTGTAAGATGCAAGTAAGCTTGCTGTTAAAGAATTACCAACATTGAAAGCCTTTTTGTTGTTGCCATGCAGAGAATACTTGCATAACTAGATAACGTATAAGCCTTGGGTATTGAAATGCATATGACAGTATTTGTAATAAAGGACAGGATTACAGTATTTTAAGAAGCTCATTACCTTTGTCGGAGCCTTGTAGTCATCTTTGCAGGATTTACCCATAAACTAAACAGAATGCCAATCTATCATGTGTGGTCCATAACCTGTGCAGTAATCCTTTAAGCAATTTATCTTGAGCTTGTTTCTTGTTTGCTGTTCATTTTTTACTTTGGTCATGTTTTCCCAATGAAACAAATAGATACTTGTCAGGCAGCAGGTCTTTTTTGGATAAGAAACATTTTTTTACAAATGGAGGTATCATTGCTACTTTCAGCATGTTACTTGGTATTTTTATAATGCTGAATATAAATTATAATTAGAATTGCAGTGGTTTGAGATGAGTGCTGCTTGTTTTTCTTGTACTTGATTTTGGCTGGAATTCCAGTAATGTATTTAAAAAGTAATTTTTTTCATGCCTCACAACCTTTTTGTTTCCATCTAGATATTAAGCAAGCTGTCATGCAGCCAATGCATTCAAATATTTTTTTTCTTCTACATTTCATTTTGTCTTGATTGGACTCTCATAATGATGGTTTGGCAACCAGGGCAGCATATTTAATTAAAGTTCCAGTTTTTGTGGTTTTGAGCTTAGGTCCTCCCCTTTCTAGTTGGCTGCACCCCTTCCCATTGGCCCCACCCATTCAGCTGTCTCCTGCAGCCCCCCTTCGATTTGAAGTCAGCAGCCGCCACTGCTAATTTGTCTGACAAATCCCATTTCCTGAAAATATTTTTCTGTTTGAATCATGCTCAACCTGCCCATTTGGCCATTGGTACCTGGGGCTTGATATGACAACATTCCTGAGCTCCTACCATGTGATCTGCAGACTATTAATTGCCATGATTTATTCTGGGATGCCACATCGTGCAAATATTGATTTGACCTTGGTCACTGAAGTACCTATAGTATCATTAGACTGAATAATGTCTGGAAATTTGGAGTTACAGTCAAAACAGATTCAAAAGCAGAGGTTTTTGTACTGGGATGAGATAATAATCAGACAGTTCCTAGCTCCAACCACTGCATTGCTGTAATTTAATGTGAAACTAACTCTTCTTTCTGGTTTCAGTTTATATACATGCCACAGTGATTGCAGTCCTGCACCATTTGCTCTATCTGTGCTGTCATGTTAGCTGAAAACATAGCATCTGTGTTTGCTTGTTTACACATAGATATTAGCAGATGTGATTCATGCACCTTCAGCAGCACTTGATTAGTTAATGAGACAGGATGATGACCTTATCCCTTTAAACAAAATATCTTCTATGTAGGACAGTTCCTCTATGAATGCATGATACACCTTAGTTAGTGGATTATCCTGCTGACCACTGGCCATCCTGACATAAAAACTTCACACAGTAGTCGCATATCTGTAGCATCTCTGATCTCAGATTTTTGCCTCTAGCTTTTTAGCTGTAGTTGTTTATATCACAAATCATAAAAACATAACTCAACACTACGTTGCTCAAGATTTCTGAACAAAGCCAAAAATAATGTGGAGGCAAAAGTCCAAAATCAAGGTAAATTTTTCTATACATTTTCCGACCAAAAACGTATAAAACATGCATGTTGTAAATCAGAGTTATAGTAATGGAAAAAGGTCCAGTTGCCCAGACTTTTTCCATTACTATAACTCTTTTTTTACAGCAACGGAGAATGCAAGATCTCCGTTGCTTCACACTGTCTCGCTATGTTAAACGAGTTTAACATAGCGCGACAGCTTTCTCCGTTGCTTTTCTTAAAGCTTAAACTCCTTTAACATAGCGAGACAGTTTGTAAAAAGCAACGGAGATCTTGCTTTCTCCGTTGCTTTTTTCAAAACTGTCTCGCTATGTTAAATGGGTTTAACATAGCGAGACAGCTTTAAAGAAAGCAACAGAGATTCTCTGTTACTTTTTTAAAGCTGTCTCGCTATGTTAAACCCATTTAACATAGTGAAACAGTTTGTAAAAAGCAACGGAGATCTTGCTTTCTCCATTGCTTTTGCCCACAGCTCTGATGTACTGTGTAGGCATATGCATGTGCAGTACATCAGAACTGCCGCAGAATACCAGACAGCTGCGGAAGGGCAGCAAGGAGGCATTATACAATGCCATTATTTAAGAAAAGTAATTATTTTTTTTCTTAAATAATGTCATTGTATAATAGTAATAACCCACTTCTGGGTGTGGGTAATGCTGGATTTACCCATGGTTGTCTTTGTTTGGCCACTCGAGCTTCAACCTCGTGACCAAACCACACCAACCGTGGGTAAATCCAGCATTACTCACACCCAGGCATGGGTTATTGCTATAATGTTTGGCATAACTGATTGACTGTAATCCTCAGTGATTTACAAGAAATTCAAAGGTAAAAATATGCGGCAAAATCAGAGATATCATGAAAAATAACATACAGCAGATACGTCTGCATAAAACTTTTTCAGCTTTTCAGCACAACTTCCTTACATTCACTTAGACAGACTCTACTTCATGTGCATCATTTGTTTGCCAATTTGTAATGCATTTTCAAATCATAGTTTAGCAGAACAATAGCATTCTTTAAAATATAGCTGGTCATGACTGAAACGGGTCTCTGGACCTGTCCACCTACCTGGTTACCAACTAGTAAATAAATAAATAAACAAACATTATGAACAGATTATTTAAACATACTATAGATGCACTTATGATTGGACTCTAATATGTTTTCTGTAAACATAGTCACAATGGCTCTAGTATCCAAACATTGTCATAAGCATGTGTTTTTCTGTTTATTCATCTGTCATTCATCTTGTGGCAGAGAAAACAGCTCCACTTGTACAGGTACTGGCAATGATACATCATAATACTTTAGCACTGGTGCAATGCTTACAAGAGCTTTAGACAACATATTTCTTAGATATAGTTAGTTTTGAAATGTGTGGTATGAACTTGAACAGATTTTGTACCGTGTTCAAGAACTGCATTAATAAGAGTTTTTAGATAGGTGTGGAAGGACAGAGTGATGGAGCCCTTATTGTGACCCTGGTGACCCATGTTTAATTAGCAGCCCCTACACTGGAGGAGCTAGACAGGGAGAGAGTGGAGTAAAGGAGCATGACTCACTCACCTCTTAGGGGAAGGACAGGGTTCAGGCACTCAGTGACGACACAGGTGGTGTGATGTCTCCAGAAAAGACTGAGGAAGCCACCATATACGTCTGAGATTGGGAGGGTAGTGCTGCTTGCTTGTAATGCCCCTTGCAGAAAGAAGGAATGACCATCATATTCAGCCCATCATACACCTCCTTCCTTCATGAAACTAAACATGTACAGGAGATGTAATGCGTAAGAAAAAAACTGATGGCTGCCCAAATGATGGGCCTCTCCTAGTCAACCCTTTTCCAAGTAATGTGACACAAATAGGCAAACTGAGCAGGAATGGGCTAATGATCCTCAGAAAGGGGGTGCAAAACTGGTAAAGAAAACTAGTTTACATGTTTATGATGGCATGTAGTTTGACAATATTTGGCTATAACCCATCAAGAGTTAGTAAATAACCCACATCTTTACAGATGTGACAGAAGCTTGACATTTGTCCTTGCTTAACTTAGAGCTTAATGACTTTAGTCTGTCCAAAAGCTTAATTAATAGGTTCATAAGTTCAAAGGTCCATACTTTGCTAAAGACCACAAGTGCCTTTTTTAAGCATAGCCATGCATTCCAAAACTCTGACAAGTTCTGGAACCCTTCATAAGTAAGTGTAAGCAGGGGCTTGTGTGATGAAACACTACAAGCAAGAGCCTGGAAGATGAACTATTTACAGGCAGCCTGCGTCCATTAGGGACATAAGTGTCAAACCAAGGATGAATTTCCTATTCCCCATCCAGTTTGTCCAAGTTACACTTGAACTGGATTAGAGAGGAACTCTACTTCATGTGGATGGATGCCTGTTCCAATGAAGGGGTAGCCTCTGCGTTATATACCTGTCTCTCCAACAGGTCCTATTTATATCATAGGGAAGGTTTAAGTCTTTGTAATAGGTAATTCTGGTACTGGTTGTTTTGTGGATATGCAGGAGGTCCATCAGGGTGGGATCTGACAATGCCTTGTATGACAAGCACAGATCCCCCCTCAACAAACTGTAGGAGACATGGATAGGACCTTTATTCCTCAACAGACTGTAGGAGACATGGATAGAACCTTCAGTCAATCTGCATAGGACATTTTACTTACACTCTTTATTCATTTAGTGAGAAACTTCTGTGCATGTTTCAGTTGTTGGATGTGCCTGGTTAGGTGCATAACAAAGTGGGTATTGAACTCAATGACAGGCCTGATGAATGCTGACTACAGTGGAAAAATTATTTCTTAGATACCATACCTTTTTATAGGTTGCACTACATAGAATGATTTTCACAAAACTGTAGACACACGATGGTCAAAGGCTAGATTACTGTCTATGTGTGCCCCAAAGAACCTGACTAGTGGATCAGCTCTTAGGGGTGTGTTGTCAATATGATAGTTATCAGGGGTGGATGACTTTCTGAAGGATAATGTTTTGTATTTCTTTGCATTTAGTTTTAATCTATGGCTCTGACACAAGTTATTTGTCTGTATTAACCCTTCCTAGAAAACATTTGTGTCAGTTGAGGAGTCTATGACTGGTCCTTATTTGCAATCATTTGTAAGTTTAGTCAGCTGGAGGCCCTTGACATTGGCCTTGACTTCAGAGAAGTAAATGCCTAAAAGGCACGGTCCCAGGTCCAATCCCTGAGGGACTATGCTTGTGACTGGCCTCTTTGTAGAGGTAGACTCCTCAATTCTAACTTCCTGGGTGTGAGTCAGCTGGCTAACCACTTGATGACATAACAGTTTCTACCTTACCTCTTGTGTTTGTCAACAATGCTAGAGGGGGGTATTGTCTCAAATGCCTTGGCCAGGTCAAGGTAGGCAGTGTGAACCATTTTACCTTCATCCACTGCTTTGGTGACTTTCTCAAAGAAGTTCACCAGGTTGAGTATGCATGACCTGCCCTTGATGAAACCAAAGTGGGTTGAGTCCATTGCCTTGAGGTTTCCATTGTCATTATTGATCATTTCCATGATAATTCTTTCAGTGGTTTTGCATATGAGACTAGTGAGTCTTCTAGGTCTGTAGTTTCCATGGTCTGTAGATGGCCCTCCTTTGTGCAGAGGGAGGACTATTGCTGTTCTTTATTCATGATGCATAAAGTCTGTTTGGAGACTACAGCTAAATATCAGTTCAAGAGGGCCTGATATGTCATGTTTCATGCTATTTAGAAGGCATCCTGAAATATTGTCTGGCCCCATCAATGCAGTGTTCTTAGACTTAGAGAGAGCATCAATGACCTGCTCCTTTGTGATAGTAGGGGGTGTTATATTTGGTGGTATTTCCTGGGGGGAGGTTAAGTGGAAGAGATGGGTAAAATTAAAGCTGAATTAGTCTTCTAGTAGGTTTGCTATTTTTTTTTTTGCTTAGAATAGGTGGTTCTATTAACAATGAGATCTGCACACAACTGAGTATTGCCTTTGAGGATGCAGGCATAGCTAAATAATACCTTGTAGATGTATTTGGCCTGGAAGTGCAAATTTATCTCAAATTTGGCTTTGGTAGACTTTATCTGTCCTGTGAGGTTTTTTGTTTAGTTGATGAGAGTACTTTAATCCTGCTGGGTGCTATAACACCTAATTTTTGCAATGATTTTCTTCCTTCTATTATACATCCTGTTGAGGTTGTGATTCCACTAGTGTGGCTTGTTTTTAGAGTTAGTTTTGTTCTTCTTCCTGAAGGCTTGTATAGGGTTTCTGTGAACATTTCCATGTAGGTAGAAGTGTTCTCAGTGTTTATGGGGGCTTGGAATTTTACCAGTTTATCACTTAATAGTAGGAAGTTAGCTTTAGAGTAGTTCTTGCACATTCCAAGGTTATCTGGGGTTTCAGGTTTTATTTTTATTTCAAAGGATACTTTTGTGGTCTGACCTTACCTGAGAAAATAATACACTAGGGGGTGTGCAACACTCTCCCATATTAATGAGGACCAGATCCAGTATGTTTACACCCCTGGTTGGCATATTGCCAATCTGTTCCAGGGTGTTCCTGTTTACAAAATCCCACATATTTAGTGTCATACATGATTCCCCAGTTAATAGTGGGGTAATTAAAGTCACCCATGAATATTGTATTGGGTTCGACTGTGAGTGTTTCCAGTAAGTTTAAATACATGTTATGGGTTTCCTAGTTCATAGAGGAGGACCTATAGCTTGCAAGGATTTTGTCTATGGTGCTTTGAATGTGGTAAAGCTCAAATGCATTGTCTTTTTTACCAGCCTTGATATATATTTATTTTTGATTTAAATCAAGACACCTACACCTTTAGTTACTGTCTGTGTAGTAGGTGATCTAGATGTGTGGAAGCCATTATAGCCTTGCCCTGCTAGTGTGCTCTCCATGGCTTTAAACCATGTCTCAGTGACTGCACAAGTGTCAGCATTCTCTAGTGTGAGGAGAGCTTGTAGGGAGCGGAGTTTCTTGTTTAGACTCCTAATATTGAATAGTAACACCTTTATATTTTCTTGGTTTTGATTTGCTATGTCAGAAGTACTGTCAGTCTGGCATTGCCTAAAAAGGCACTATGGGAAGGACAATGCTTTACCTAATATTAGAAAGCCCAGTGGAGGAGGTGCATAACATAACTGGTAAAGCAGCATGGACTGCTGACCATCTCCTTCCATGCTGACAAATACTGCAACCTTTAGAAAGACACCAGAAACTAAGCCAATTATTAAAGTCAGTCATCTTCTATTTGACTTGTGGCGTCATCTTTACAGAAGGTAACATGCTGCCCAATGCTAGGATCATACCAGCCTCAGACACATATTCCAAGAGCTCCATGATGTCTCTCTTCATATAGGTTAGAGAGGTATGTCTCAGGTCATTTACTCCCACATGGACTATGATCGAGTCATACTGGTACTTGTGGTCCAAAGACCTGAGTGCATGCTTAATGTGGTGGCTCCTAGACCCTGATAACCAACTGACTATAACTTTCTCTTTACTCAGCCTGGTGAAAGGGACATCGGTGTGTATCATAATGGAGTCTCTAATGAGCGGAATGTTGGATTGTGTGGTAGTTTGCCTTATGGGCTTAAAAGTAAAGGTTCCATGAGCTGTGGCTGTATGTCTTGATGTGAGTGTTGTTTTGAAAGAATGCATTCGGGATGCTGACAGTATTTGCTATGTGTATTTTGTCAAGGAAGTTTTTGAGGTTTAAGGTTACATTTAAGTGTCTTGGTGTATGTGAGCCTATGTGTCTGCTTTGAACTGTGTGTGATGGGAGCAGGGTGTGTACTACTGACAACCTGATTGACATCAGGAGTGTTTTTATGTGAAAGCTTTGCCTCTAGTGACATTGTGTAAATACATCTCTCACATACCTTATCGGTTTGTTTGAGAAACAACTGGTTGTCAGTAAACATGAAGGAATTTCTACATTGCCTCAGGATGCCAATATCCACAAAGCTGGTAAGGGGGGTAGTGGGAAAGTTCATATCTTTGGTAACAGTCCTTTATCCATTGATAAGACGGTTGCCATGAGAATATAAAGTAATGTCAGAAGTATCTGGTTTGCAACTCTGGGGGCAGTGCTTGTCACTGAAAACTAACTGTCCTGTGTGCATCTAGGTATTAGTGAAATTTTAAGGGTGCTTTTACATGAAAAATGTCAACTCAAGGTGTCTGAGGTTAAACAGGGCACTGCCAAACACTGGAGGGGACACCTAATAAGTAGATCCTTATGATTTATGAATGAAGTATTTAGTGAGATTTTCTGCATTTAGGTTAAACAGCATTAAGCAAGCAGGACATATTGAAAAGAAGGAGTTAGCTTTACCAAAAATGATGAAAAGAGGGGATTCATGAGATTGATTACTGCCTAGCTACAAGTTGTTCTGGTCTCTCCACAGTTTCATGCTGCTGGGATACAATGTTCCTTTGCTTTCTGTCTCACCAGAAGCAAAACAATAGCATCAGTCCCAAGATGAAAAGCAGGCCACAGGCTCTGAGGTGATCAACAGTCTTGTCTCAGTTGACGCAGAGATATGTAGGCTTGTTGTAACCTTTTTGTGGTAAATGCCTTGAATAGCAATCAAACAAATCAGACATTCAGTCCAATCAGAAACAGACAGGAATTGATGATGATTTTGTGCTTACTCTTAATAGCCAATAAAAGAGGAGAGGGAAGGAAATATGTGGTCAAATTAACACAACAGGTGGGCAACTAGAAATGCAGTTTAGAAACACAACAGCACCAGGGTGTGAGGGTAGGGGAAAATTTAATTTCTGTGTGACTTACAAGAAACGTGTCTAAAGTCTATTTCCTAGTTTAAATATGCAACTGAAAGCAGAATACAAGTAAAACACAGTGAAAAGAAATACACCACAATATTATTGTTTATTTATTGACATTTGATTACTGGGAAAGTCCAACTATGTAGAAACCCATTTTAAGCAGAGGCCCGGGAAGAAAAGCTCTAGATTATTTCAAAACATTTTAAGAGCAATAATTATACAATCTTCACAAAATAAAACAAAAGCACCTGCAGTTTAAATACTTATAACAAATTAGACATAACATAAAAACATTGGTTAAGAATCAAAACAAGACATATGACATACCTTGTATATGGGATACATGCATATATACAAAATAGAAGAAAGCAATGAAGTGATACAAAATACAAGAAAGTAAAAAACAAACCAACCTTTCCCTCACAGCTATGTATGGCAGAGTCTAAGTGAGCTTTTCCAGTAAAGCCTTGAAACATTTTATTTTATCCCTTAAATAGAAGGTTAAGTTCTTAAATCCACCCTCAATTTACAGACAATTAGATTTAACTGACGTCTCCTAACTTAGTTTAAAAATGCAATTGAAAGCAAAACAGAAGTAAAACACAGCATAAAGAAAATACACCACAACATACAAAATAGAAGAAGGCAATGAAGCAACACAAAATATGAGAAAGCAAAAAAAACTCTTTCTCAGTAATCTATGACAGAATCTGTGTGAGCTTTTCTACTAAAGCACTGTTGTGATACTGTTGCCTTGTAGTACTCTAGTACTGCCACTAATAATATTCCGAGCACATTTCAGCTCTTCAATGCCGTTCTTCTATGAAACATTTCTGAGCCAGGCAACCTCCCAAAAGGTAGTCTCAGTAATCTCTAAATACACAAGAGCATATTGAATGTACACAGCTCCGAGCTTACCTCATCCACATCTGAGATTAATATGAAAAAAATATGTGGTTTGTATCCAGCACTGAAAAGAGCTTTTGCATTGGACATGGGCATAGTGGCAACTACCTTTCCTCATGATCTGTAAAGGGTAATGCTATCTCAGAATTCATTTCTTGAAATCCTGTAGGTCAATGAAAATCCTGACTTTACCTTTTTTACCTGTGGTCACCATATTCTTGGTCTGTTCAGTAGGTTCTGTCACATCAAGTAATTTCATGTATATGAATTGATTTTTAATCTCCTGGTTAGGATCAAAATGAACTCTGAGTGGAGTGCCTGTCATTAGCATTGCTTCTGATTGCAACTTGATCCCTGAGATTCATTAACACCTGCACTAAGTGTACATCATTCTGAGTAAATAGTAAACACAAGCATAACTCACTCCTTCTCCCTCCTAATTTTTGTTTTTCTACTGATTTTCTTGCAGCCTTAAATATTGAGGGGGATTTATAATGGTTACCACAAACTGCACACTACATATACACTGAGTGTAATCTTTCTGAGTGACTAAAAGCATAAAAAAGTGGTAGGGATATTCTTGAATACAGATTGCTTACACTTAGTGTAGTTGTTAATGAATCTGGCCCAATATGATAGACTGCCTTTAGGCCCAATAAATCATTGAGAATAACTCTCTAGGACAGCTGTCTTTGCTTTTTAGAGAGTACTGAAGCACTTGCAGTGAAACACTCACATGTGCATATTTTCTGAGCTCTTTCTTCTCACTGAGCATTTTATCTGTAGAAATCTGAAAACTTTGCCTTTTATTTAAATCATGTTAGAATCAGAATTCAATAAGGTTTGCACATTCCAGCTGTAGTCTGCATATCTAGTAGCCAAATTGCCAGAATTATTTTAAATAGGCAGAAAACCACACACGCATCTTTGTCTGATATGTTAGGTTGCTTTAATTGAGATTGTGATTATGACAAGAAACAGCTGACCACATACCTTAACTGTAAACACAGCATAGCCATAGCTCTCCCATAGATTTTAACTTGTGGCAGGATATGATAATACCATGCATGCAAACTTATTTTATTTGAACATTATTCACAACATGTTGAATGTAGTTTCATATTTTATTACACTCTGTTCAGTTATCTAGTTAAATCAGAAATGGTATACAACTCTTTTTATTTTATTAGACCAGACATCCTAAAATAGCTCTGGCATTTATTCGTTCTTTTACTATTAGGCATTCTGTCATATAGATCAAAACAGACTATCTGTATTTGCTTACCTTGTGTGGTATTCACAAACTGCCTTTCTACTGTTTCACAAGTATTTCCAATGTTAACTGAACAGCATAATTTTTTTGCTGTTAAACCACTATACAATTAAAATAAATTATCACAAAATGCTTACTGCCACCAGACTTTCTTCAGACTTTAATTTTAGATTTGCATTGTGCTTTGTCATGTTTGTCACACATTGCTGGTAGTTGGTGTAGTTCCTTGTTGTCCTTCCGTTTTCAGGTGCCAATTTGGTTACCAGATTTTCAGCTGCATTTTTTGCATTTATTGTGTATTGTTTTTACAATCTCTTGCCTTTATTTTCACCTAATTTTTACACACAGACTGTCAAACTTACATCTTTCCAACTCCTCTATTGTTTGTTTTAATTGCACACTTGACAATTCACTCAAACAACATTCAACTTTGGCTTTTTCCAGTGTTAAGCAAAATTGTCTTTGACAGAATGTCTCTTAGGTGATCGTTTCTTAGGTCACAGTCCCTGCTTAAGGTGGTTCATAACTGCTGAGTTCCATAATGACATAACATGTGGCTTAATTCATTGAGGTATGCATCAACATTTACCTTGGACTTCTTGAGCAAGTGTCTCATAAAAAGTAAATTTTCCCTGGCTTGTGATATGTCAGCAAATCACTTTCCAATACTACTAGTTTTTCTTTATTCCTATATTTTAGAGAAAACATAACTCATTACAACCGAGTGACGCCTTCAGGTGTTGCTGCAGTTACAACCCACTAACACCTCTAGGCATCAAATATATCTTGTTTATAATTGCATCAGTATTTCTAAAACCATGCTATATACAAGGTATTAAAATATTTCAATTTAAAGCTTACATAATATTAGGCAAAATTATCTATATTGATATTTGTCCTCTGTCTGGTACAGGTAAAAAGATATTAATTGTTCATCTAATATTTATTTATGTAGCTATACATTTCATGTTTTTTTTTTCTAAATATCTCAACAACCAAGTAACACAGAAAGTACTGCTTAGCCTCATGTGAAAGCTCGCAGCAGATGAACAAAATGTTGCTAATATTATGTGTGGAACTTAAGGGGTTTCTGAGATATTGTAAGTTGCTTACAAAGTATTACAAAAACATAATAATTACTGTGTTTTTCCTCTGACTTATAAAATTCAGTTTAAGACCTAGAACCTAAAGAATACTACCACTATAAAATAGTTTGTGCTGAAGGGTTTGCCATTTATACTTATTTCATAAACCATATGGTTCCAGAGATATGAACATTTGTTTGAAATGTGAGGACATAATTTGATTGTGTCAAAAATCTTAGGCTCCACCCATTGAAAGTTATAGTAAAAACTTCCAGATCTCAGTTGAGGGGAATGAGTCAAATATGTTAAGACTTCTTCACCTGTGATGTGAAGAAACAGAGCACACTGAATGTTTTCTCACTTTGAGGTCAGAGGCATTGAGCTATTGCTCAAATCATAGCTCTCCACCTTCAATCTGCAAAATGAAGAACATTAGCCCTCATAACAAGGAGCAAATAGACAAATTGTGGAACACATACTAAAGGCTTACTAACAACTTCAACCAGGGAGGTCATAGGATGTTTTTTTACTTATAAAAATATATATTTTTGATGAACTATTATGATTGATTTCTACTTACCATGCATAACAGTTAAAAATATTAACACTAAATGTGTGATAGACCTTTTCATTGTGGAATTTCGAGGAACATGAACTTTTTCCTCGTAGTGAGGTAGACTTGAGAAGTATGAGTCTTTGTTTCTACAACTTTAAGATCTCTGACGTTTCCCTGCAGCTTCAGAGTGAGTTGTGGGCAGATGGTCACCATATCATGTCAAAAACTGAATAAACTTACAAATAGTTGTAGTGCACTAAAAAGGTCAAACATTTGCATTTTGAAGAAATAAGGAATGACATACTGTTCTGTAAAGAAAATGAATTACTGTAGCAGTCTTGGCAAACTATGAAAGTGGAACTTACCATGTCTTCTTTAAACATTCTGTTGTAGTGGCAATAACGAAAGACATCTACAGCAGCACAGTAAAAAGTCATATAAATACATTTTCCCACCACTCACTGTCTGACAGGAAAATAAAAAGTAAAACATTATGTCTGATAGGTTCTGAGAGACACTTCCCCCTAGGTACATTTGGGTGGGAACACATAGTTGAAGTGAAATTCAGCTACAGAGGCATATAGTGATCACAGATTGACTGTGGGTGCAGAGAAGCACAAGGTGTCATGCTCACAGCTTCAATATTCAAGTGCACTGGCATGGCCACCAAGGCACCTACAGACAGCATGCAGTATGGCAGGCATCAGCAGCAGGATGTCCAAAGGACATGTCAGTGGTAGTAAAAATGCAGTGTACAATGTGTAATACCTTTATTAATGGTGTGCATAGACTGTTACCCCCTTCACAGTGTCTAGGGTACATTGCTTAAAACATATACTGGAGCATAAATGGGACCACAGCAGCATGGACTCCCTCCATGCTGTGGCACATTTTTACAAGCTGTATTTACAGAAGCATGTACTATATACCAAGCACAAGTCACACCACTTCCCTTGCCCCCATAGACATGGTTATTGAAGTAGTGGGCACAGCACTGCATTCTTCTCTGTGTATGCAGTGAATAAGCAACAGCCATATGTCTCTACAGTTATATTTCACTTTATCCATGTGTCCTCAACCAAATGTACTTGCAGAAAAATGTTTCACTGCCTAAGATCCTGACCCTATTCCTGACACCATGTCTGGTTTGCAGTGTACGAGATTTGTAGTAAATGTGTCAAGCCAAGGCACAGAAGACTTAGAATATACAAGACCACCCACTGAGATACTTCTTCATGAAACCTAGCTTATACACAAGAACTTGGCCCCTCCCAGTCACATGAATCACATCACATACAGTTTGTATGAACTCGGCCCCTCCCAGTCACATGAATCACATCACATACAGTTTGTATTGTTAAAGATATACTTCATATACCTTGCATGAGACAGTGAGAAAGAATGTGACATAAAAAGGATTATTTTTTATTTTGTAAGACAGATTTATAGACAAGAAGAAGTTCATCTAGCATCTATTCCTCCTAACTACAAGAAGCAAATGAAGATGATTTATCCTGTATGCAATCTACATGAACAGATTACACTGTAGGTGTAACACTATGCCTTACAAAATTTAATATTATTGTTCATCTCTGAACCTGTCAGTTCTATCTAAAGTCCACTCTATGTTTCTTTGTGATGTTTTCTTATGTGCATTACAGAATTCACCAGATAGGAGGAGAGAGATGTTAACCAGGAAAGTGATGGGGCATAGAAAAAAATGGCTAAGATGTACTGTTGCACTTCATACGTGCATTGCAATATCTGGTGAGTTAATTGGCTCAATGTATTTCAAACTTTTCATTCTTTATTTTTTTTTTATTTTTAATAAAAGAATCATGGTCTAAATATATCTAGTATAGCACTCAGAGACATCAATTTAGGTATATGTCCTTAGATGTTAATGGATGCAGCTCTGCTCATGCTCGGTAATACATCCATTAAAGTCTATGAATTCACCTAACAATTTCCCTGTGCTGATTTTACTGAAGTGAAAGGTCTCTATTTAGTCTCATTGGCACGAGCATGGGAAATATGACTTTTGCAAGTCTTTCATTAACTGAAGTTGAAGCCAATAACAATTACCTCTTAGGCAAAAGTTAAGAAACACAAATGCAACATTAGACATTAACATTCCAGTATGAATTCCCTTTTGAAAAAAAAAAAAAAAAAAACTGAAACAACTTTTGTATAACAGTTTAAAACTTGCATTTTGTTTTGGGATGAAAGTTTTCTGAATGCTCATGCAGATGGTCTTTTTGCTCTCTCTACCCCTTAAATATTTATTTATTTATTTATTTTACATTTACATTTGTTTACCAGGAAAGTCTGACTGGATATATGTCCATTTTCAGCGGAGGCCCTTGGAGAAAAGCTCCAGAAAGCAGAGTATAAATACATTAGGAACAATAGATAAGTATAATGTGCAGTTTTCAGTAGGGTGACAAACATGGATAAAACATAGTAGACAACATCAAAATCATGTGACTTCAATTTCAGACAATAATACACGTAGTTATGGGCTAAGTCCCTTCAAGAATTCGTACACTTATTAGAGTATAAGATTGAAATGCTTAGGGAGAGTTTACAGATACAGCGGGTGGTGATTAGTTGGGGTTTACGCAGGAACACTGCCAATGTTGTTGAAAGTGTAGTTTGAGGATTTTTTTAGACTGGGTTAAGAAGGATTGGTGAGTAAGTTCAGCAGGTAGCATATTCCAAGTTTTGCCTACTGAGTTGGTGAATAGTGAGTCCCCAGCCACATTTATGCTCTTAGTTGTTTGTACCAGCAGTTTGTCAGCAGAGCGTAGTATCCTCAGATCACAGTATGGTTTGATGATCTTATTTAGTGCTGGTATTTTTTCAGGTTGATATAGTATTTTGTGGGTTATTATAAGTTGGCTGTATCGGAGAAGACTGGGCCACTCTAGCCATCCTAGTTGAGTTAGGTTGATACAATGGTGGGTCCTAGAGGTAGCACAGGTTACAAATCTGGCAATATGATTATAACAACTAGCAAGTTTGGTAAGGGTGGCTTGGTTCAGGTTAGTGAAGAGGGGGGAGGCATAGAGGAGGGTAGATAGTAGGTGAGACCGAGCAATAGTGGTTCTTGCAAAAGGAGTGAGGAAGGGTTTGATCCTGTATAAGGAGCCCAGTTTTTTGTTGACAGATTTGACGGTTTTACTGACATGGATATCATATTTTAGGGCATTATCGACTGTGACACCCAGGAGTTTTGTGTAAGTATCTGGGGATATAATAGTGCCATTGTTGGAACTTATAGTAAAGAATGGTGAGGAGGATTTGCAGGTGGGGAAAAGATGAGCAGTTTAGTTTTGTTGGGGTTTAATAGAAGCTGACGGTTTGCAAACCATTTTTCTACATCATTGAAAGTATTCTGGGTTAGGGTTATAAGCTCAGTTGAGGAGGAGGCGGTACATATTAAAGTACAGCCATCTGCATAGTGGATGCAGGTGGCCTTGGGAGTGATGGTGGGTAGGTCATTGATAAAGACTAAGAAGAGTAGTGGTCCTAGTATGGAGCCTTGGGGAACAACTAGAGTAATGGGTAGATGTATGGATAGGGTATTATACCATAAAACTGCTCACTGTCTATCAGACAGGTAAGATTGGAACCATTTAATGGAGCTACTATTCAGTGACAGTTTCTTTAGGGTGCAGAGAAGCAGTGGGTGATTGACCATATCAAAGGCCTTAGAGAGATCTAGGAAGAGAGCTGAGGTAAGTTTGTTATTGTTTCGATTGGTGTTGACAGAGTTAGAGAAGGATAGGAGGGCTGATGTGGTGCTGTGGTGTGGCTTAAAACCATGCTGAGAGTTGGCCAGTACTTCATTTTGGGTGGGATAGTGCATTAATTGGTTGTGGATGCACTTTTCCATAATTTTGGCCAGTGGTGATAGTATGGCTATTGGTCAGAAATTTGAGAGATCTAAAGAATTCCCTCCTTTATGAAGGGGAATGACATGGGAAGCCTTCCAGAGAGAGGGGATAGTGGCTTAAGTCAAGGTGTGGTTTATTATGATCGAGACAGGGTATACAATGGCATCTGCCCCTTTCTGTAGATATTCTGGTGAGAGGAGATCAGCTGCTAGGGTAGTGGGCTTTAGTTTGTTAACTAGAAATTGGATGGTTGATGTAGATACAGGTTGGAAGGTCAAAGGGAGTGTGGTAGTGGTTGTGGAGGAGTTTTGAAAGGAGCAGGTGGGGGGTGATTATTTATTTATTTTATTTTACATTTGTTAAATCGACATAATCATTTACAATGTTAGTATACCTTGAGGCACCTTAGAGAAAAGACGGCTTCTCCCATACACTATTACGTCATTTGATTTTACCATTTTCAAACAAGTGTGCATTTCACACACTTAGTCTCAACCTGCTATCCTCCTCCCATCACAAAAACAAAAAAGAGCAACCTGTTTAATCATTTAAACTACCAGCTACTTATGATACACTATTTACTTATTCAGTATTAGCTTACAAATTATATAATTATATATTTGTGGTAGACTTGGAAATAATATCCTAAATTCTTAATATGTTAATTAAGAGATAAATTCAGCAGCTAGAGGTAGAGATCTTTATTTCACCAGTGAAAAGGTAGAAGGAGGTAGTTCATGTGTAATATAAAATACAGTTCAGGCTTTAAAGTATTAAATGTTGAATGGAGAGTTACTATAAATACTCACAATTTGATACTGGGAAGATATTGTAGTCATAGTACACATTTACCAAAGTGTGGCTATTACATCTATAAGTAAATACAGACAGTGCTACTTTTTGGTAAGCTAGAAATATCTGGTGATGTAGATTTCCAATTAAGAGTTAGGAATTCAGATTCAAGAGTCTCTTATGAAGCTGTGGTGGCACAGCGGTAGCATTGTTGCCTCACAGCAAAAGGTTCTCCTGTTCGATTCATGGCTAGATTGCCTTTTGTGTGGAGTCTGCATGTCCTCCCCGTGGTCGAGAGGCCTCTGAAAGACATGCGTGAATGGGCGTGCCTTCGCTGAAGGTTGGGCATCGGGCTGGCAACTCGGCACCATAAAAAAAATCTACTGCCAATCATTAGCTGACCGGAGTTCCGCTGTGGCGACCCCTAACCAGGAAAAGCCAAAAAGACAAATTCAAGAGTCTCTTATAACTGTTATATGATCCATATTTCAAGTTTACCCCAGATGCCAGGATTTCATTAATGTTAAGAATGCTAAACTTTCAACAATGTATGCATATTCTGCATGTGCATTAAGACTATAGAAATTATTGCTAAGTATATACACCAGAGGGAAAGGTATAAATTTCACACACACTGTACTGTTGGCAAAATGTCAAGTCAGATAAGAATAAACCTGACACAGTAAACTTCCTTTGACCATTCTCCTACAGTGACCACCTGAACTCTCTTCATTCGGCCCCACCATACCATGACCAAGTACAATATTTAAATAATCTGTCACTGTTTCTCCAGTAATAAATGATAATGGGTCCTTTTTTCACACCTTATCAACATTATGAGCACCCTATACAACCCTCAAGTACTGTCAGTTGTCTTTTTTTTCCAGCAGCCTCTATCAGCATGTCAAGTTCTACTCAGTAGTCTGCAAGTAATCATAGTCCTATGCTTATCTCTTTTACCTTTGAACCCATTAGTGTTTTAGACTTCTATGTCTGCCTCCTGATTTGGCAGCTGTCAAGGTCCAGAAAGTTCCATTCCTCACACATAGCAGGTCTACAACTACAGCTCACATCCCCTCAGAATGGTTTCAGGCCCTGACCTCACCATCAGTGCAAACTCTATCAGTAATATGAACAAAACCCTAGGCTTTCACTCATTACATTGGCAAACAGAATACCTGCCAACTCCCCATCTTCCTATACCATGAGTCATTGAGCACTTCAGCTCTACACAGTCTCATATACAATCACCTGTCAACACTCAGTGTTCACTCATAATTGCTACTTAGCACAGGCTATCGGATATAGGTTAATGCTATACTCATGAGTTAAATTAAACTTTTTTAGGAATTATTATTGACTGGCATCATATAAGATGGCCAGTTTAGTATACCATGTTAGCAATCCTCTACTTCTCTGAGTGGGTTCCCTCACATTTCTTACTCTTGAAATGTCTGTCCCAGAACACTTTGCAAAGTCACTTGTAAGGTGGACTCGTGCTTCCATAAACCAATGGCTATTCTTTCTTTTAAATGAGTAATTGCTTATTTTCATAATTTGATAAGAATTATTACTTTCAGCATTAAAAAGGTTATGAAAAAAGAACAGAATGAATTTCTGATTGATAAGATCTCTTCTTGGCCAAAAACTATTTCAAATTAATCAAGTGATATGGTTAATGTCTCCAGAAGAGAGCATAATCAAAATTGTATTGCCAAACTTCTGTGTCAGGTGTGAAATATATCCAACATGCATAATTTCAGACAACAGAAATAGTAGACAGGCTGTAGTAAATGTAAAATAAGCTATGGATTAATTTCTACCATCTGTATTATTGGGAAATATCATATTTGGGGATTGAAGGCAGACCCATCTTATGTCACTATTTGGCATCTAAATATCTGGTTTATTACTACATGGGTTCCAAAGAACCTAACATTGGTAAGTCATATGTAATAGTGATGTTGCTCCTCAGACTAATAAACATTTACTATTGATATGAGCTGATATGGCAATTAGAAAACTTGGTAAGCTTTGGACAGAGAAAGTCACATTGTTTAAGAGACTAGAAAGTGCTTTATTTGAAAAAGAAAAACATTTTGTTTAATAAATATAAATGTCATTGATACTTCATTGAATAAAAAGCTGCATCCCACATGTTCAGTCATTTGCCTGCTGTATCTCCCATGAGAGAGACTAAAACTAGAAAAAAGTTATGTGACTTTCAAAACAAAATGCATGAATGATAAGCTAGCTGTAATGGTGTAGCAAATTAACAAACATGCATGTAAATACTACATTAATAAGTACAAGTAAAAGAAGTTGTATTGTTTTTGTATTTTTCGCAAATGTTTAAGGGAAATGAGTAAAGTAGAATAGAATTTTATTTATTACTGAAAAAACAGTTCACAAATCTGTGTAGCACTGGAGTTTGCTGCTTGGAAATTGCTGCACAATGTCACATGATGAATTCCTTATTTGGACTCTGTCTTGCTGAAGTTTACTCTTCCTTTAGGGATATGTAATTGTAAAAACAGGAATGGCATCTGCTGAACTCAAACTAAAGCCCCAGGAAATTTTATCTGACAGCCTGCAAATAGAAGAAATCTCTATTAATACACATAAATTAACACATTTCCTGCTTGAAAATACTCCTGGAGAGCTATTACCTGTAAATACTCCTGAATATTTTTAAATTGGACTTAAAAGAAAGTGATGGCACAATAAATATTTAGCTTGGGTTACCACCTGTCCCACTTTGCGAGGGACAATCCCTCTTTGGGCAGTTGTGTCCTGCAAAATTATTGTAAAAATGGCAAATGTCCTGAGATTTTAGGACAAAATTATTTCCTATATTTTTTGCAATAGTTGCATAAAACAGTTATTCTGTATCTGAAACACTTAAATGTTATAAGAAATAGAATAAGCAACTAAAATGCTACAAGAATAAGCTTTTATTTAGGCAAAAAAGTGAAGTTATGTCCTTTGTACTGGCTGTTGGTATGTTTCAGCCTGCAAAATCTAATGTTTGTACCAAAAATGTCCCACTTTGGGCATTTGAAAAGGTGGCGACCCTATATTTAGCCAGAAGCAGAAAGAATTTAATTTAAATGAAAAATAAATCTTTTGACCATTAACTTGTGAGTGCTTTATTTTTACTTTGTTTTGCAGGCCTTTCACAGTTTCCATATTTATGTGGAAAAGTAATTATTGACCATATTTTTCTTGAGTAAATAATTTTACTGTTTAATGTTTATGGTGGATGTTTTATGTAATTGTAACAGAATATGTATTTTATCTCTGTACAAAAAATGTGTCGCATCTTACCTTGGAAAAGTGAATGATTTGAGCTAATCTTTACTATTTAATCATTTAAAGGCTGAGTTATTTAAAGGCAAACCTGTAACGATTGTTCTTATTTTGTTAGTTTTGACTAACTTGTGTCAGCATACCTTAAATCATGTGAAGAAGGGAGCTGATGGTATAGAGTCATCATTTATTCCCATTCTAAAATATTCTGTATGTGTGCATGTGTGCAAGCTAATTTTGGTCAAACTTCAATTACTGGTGGCATGGTTGCATGAAGAAACACTGGATTTGATCAAAGAAGGAAAAGTCTTTGGCCACTGATTTTTAACTCTAATCTATAGTTGAGCACTGTGATGCTTATCTGGGTACTGAAGGTCTTTGCTACTACCCAGTGCAATAGTGTACATTTACCACATGTCCTTATGGTTAATTGCCCTTTGTGTTTTAATGGATACCATTGGTGGAAGTTAGACACCATACTGCTGATTTCATTGCACATTCTAATACTAAAGACAGTAGTATGAGAGTTCAAACTTGTAATGCCTGTTTGCTGCATAATAATTGTCAGTAGCAGGTGGGAATATAAGCCTATCACATATTCACTGAGGCAAAAGTTGGGATTATACCAATATTCTTTGTATATTATTTGATCGTCAGTGGATGGACCTTGAAAATTGCACTTCCATAGCCTATAAAACAATTTTGTTTGCCAAAAAAGTGCATATCCTTGCAGCCACATTGTAACTATACAACAGCAGCAGTATATACTGTACTTCAGTTATTTTATTTTCCAGTAACAGTAGTTAAAAATAAGCAATTGAGTTTAGCAGAGTATGTAAATATCAGTGTGGCAGTTAATGACTGCAAAAACAAGGGGATTCTGTGCACTAGTACAGCCAGATAGTCCTAGCAGCCTTGTGTGAAGTTAAAGAACAGTACATTGAAACTGGATACAACCAGATAGCAGCTGTAGGGAAAAAGCATGCAGCAAAACAACTCAGTCTTGAACCTGACTAGCATGAAATGACACTAGAATTAAAGTGAATTTAGCTGGCAATAAAATGCCTGTAGTATGAGGGAGTTGGAAGAGGGAAGAATCTTGAGGTGCATCAAAGGGAGATGGTGAAAAGAAAGAGGAAAGACCCAACATGGAAGGGACAGTGCAGTCCTTTATCAAAGGCATGGGAAAAGTGAAATCTTAGATGTCAAGGTCAAGATCAAATCTGTGTGTGTGTGTGTGTGTGTGTGTGTGTGTGTGTGTGTGTGTGTGTGTGTGTGTGTGTGTGTGTGTGTGCAGAATAATATTGGTCAAGCCTCAATTAGTGTTGATACGACTACATTGAAAATCACTGGGCTCTGTCCAAGATGGGTGGTATCCTGAAGTGCCAGTGATTATTGCCCTGACTTATAGTTTGGCAGTAAGGATCGGAGTTGCAGGACTTTCCTATTACCCAAGGCAGCAATACATATTTACTGTATACCCTTCAGCCAGCTGTCAAACCCTGTGCTGATGGCTCTATTGCACATTCCAATGCTGAAGGCAGTGTTATAAGAGTCAGAACCTGCAGCTCCCTGTACATCGCCCTCCTCATTTGTGGAATCAAAGTAATTGTGTATAATATAAATGTTAAAAGATCCTTCCACTACCCTAAGGATAAAATTTTGAAAAGAAACCCTGTATCAATAATAGAGACTTAATCAATGACAATAAGTAATCTATATTCAAACAGCTGGACAGCACAGAGACCATCTATGAAAATGGATTAGACAACATGGTGCACTGTTCAGATTCTATTTACTTCCAAATGGCAGTACAGTTTGGATTAAGAAAGTTTATCTAACGTCTATCTTAAGCAAAAGTAGAGATCATGTTTGACCATTTTATCATCTCTTATAGCACTAATATTCTGGAAGAGGAATAACAGAATTAATTTTCTTGTTACCCCTCAGACAGAAATGATCTTTTTTTTTTCATTTGCTCATCAAGTAAGTCCATTAGATATATATCTTTATAGGGAAAACACTGAGGCATTGTCTAGCAAAGCATGCAAGCAGACACTGAGGTAATCATGTAGGAGACTGCATAATGGGACTTTGCTAGCAGCTTATAGCCCTAGCCCTATCCATGATAAATAGGAGATGCTCAAGATATATCAGACTAATAACAGTAAGATACAAAAGCAACATAAGCTTATCTTTACATAATACTTCTTTACAAATCATTTACTTTAACATTTGTTTTATTAAATATTATATTCTTCATATATAATTTTACATAGGTTAACTCTGTCTCCATTAAGATTATTAAGTCACTGCAGAGCTCCAGCAGATAACAATCTTTTTATTTCTTTTTTATTTTTCTTTCTTGCCATCTTCTTTGGTCTTAGGTTGGTTAGGTAATGACAGATAGTCTGATATAATTTTTGTTCATCTATTGGACTAGGAATTTTAATAATCCCATGTTGGTAATCAATATGTATTATTTGAAATTTAATTATTAGTTTTCTTTTTTCTCTTTTTTCTTTTGGCCTAAATTTCTTGATTTTTATACTCCAAAAATGTGAGAGGCATTTCATAATCTACTATCTTTCATTGTTTATTGTCTCTCTTTTTAAAGATGAGGAGAATAGCAAAAGTATATTTTTACCATATAGATTCATTTAACATTGTCATCTTTAAATGTTAAGGGTTTAAATAACCTAAGGAAAATATCTAATCTAATACAATATCTAAATATTAATAAACCTCAAGTAGTTTTTCTACAGGAAATGCATATTAAAGAAATGGAAAAGGATATTTGGAATCCTAGCAACTTTATAACTCTTGCTCAGTCTTCTTTTAAATCTAAAAGAAGGGGAGTCATGCTAGATTGGGAAAAATGATGTTCCCCCACAACTTATTTACAAATATGAGGATCAAGATAGTCTTATTACACTTATAATCTTAAAATTTAATAATAGAATGTAGACACTAGTGAATTTATATTGATTTCCAGGTATAGGTCAATGTTTTGCTAAGAAGCATTTAGACTTTATATTTAATTATAAAGGTAATTTAATTATAGGTGGAACTTTTAATTGTATCTTAGAGGAATATAATACTAGTAATAATAAAAAATAAGGTTATGTTCCACTCCAAAAGCTCTTAAAAATAGATAGAATCTCTTACCTTGAAAAATTAATTTAAATTGAAAAATCCCAGTTCTTTACTCTTTTCTTACCAGGATTATAAATGTGGTATGTAAACCAGAATAGAGCTCTTGTCCCTCAAGATATAGTTATGAAAATATCAAATTTTAACATCACTCCTTGTCCTATATCTTATCATGACTCCCTTATTCTTAAAACTCATACTAATGTTAAAAGATTATTCTTTCTTACCTGAATACCTGCATATATAACTAAACTTAAAAAGTTCAAATCCTGGTTAATTTCTAAATTTAATTTCTTTTTGAAATCAAATAACATTTCTGACATTAATATAATTATGATTTGAAATTCACTAAAGGCTTATATTTATGGAAAATTTTAACTTGGTATTAAAACAAAATTAAGGAATGGGATTCAGAATTTCAAAATATTCAATCACAACTCATGATAGCTAAATCTAAATTTTCTAAAGATGATATATCCAACATGAAAGAATTAGAAACACTGAATAAAAAATATTTCAGCATCCTTTCTCATAAATCAAATTTGGCTCTTGAAATATTAAAAATGACTGCTTATTCCCTATCTCCTAAACATATACATAATTTATTCAAAAGGGTTTAATTACACTCTACAATGAAAAACATTCTAGAAGTGGGATATGAAAAATATAAGAAAATACTCCTGAGATTGGTGATATTCTTGATGCTTTTAGATTCCATTATATATCCCCAAACCAGGAATCTAATTCTGATTTTAAGACTTCAATGCTTAATTTTGATACTCTTAATATTAAAAAAGTCATCAAAATTAAAATGGATCTACTTTATATGAACAAAAGACCACTACACCGACATTTATTTCACCGAGACTACATCATTGAATGTTTAATTTGCTAAAATATGACATGAGGTTCAAGTCTCTCGAGCGCGTAGCTCAATGGGATTTGGATTTTCTGAGGTGCAGCATGTCCATTAATTCCGGGTTGGACATGGCTTTATATGTCAGGCACAGATCACCTCTGAGCAGGCGGTATGCCACTGAGTAGAGCTGGAGTTTCTTTAACCGGGCAGCATATGGCATCTGTTTGAGCCCTTTGATCCTCTTGGTGAGGTACTTTTGGGGTCTTTCCAGTTGCTGCAGGTGTCTGGTAAGGTACATCCCAAAAGGGGCATTGTACTCAATTATGGGCCTGATAAGGGATGAGTAAAGAGGCACGATGACCTCCCCTGATCTAGATGTGAATCCCTTCATGATTAGGTGGGCTATATAAAATGTTTTTCTAACCACTTTGGCCACGTGGTTGTCAAATGAGAGATTGCTATCAACTTGGGTCCCCAGGTCCCTAATTACTTCTTCTGTACTTAATGGATTACCAGCTATGTGGTAATTTGTGGGCACTTTGTTTTTGCCAAAGGGGATGTCTATACACTTTTTGGCGTTTAGCTTGAGGCCATGGCTCTGGCACCAGTTGTCTGTTTCTATGAGGCCCTTTTGGAGGATTGTTGTGTCAGCTGGAGAGACGATTATGGCACCCAGTTTGCAGTGATCTGTGAACTTGGTCAGCCACAGTCCTTCCGTGTTGGCCTGTACCTCTGAGAAATATATACCGAACAAGAGAGGTCCCAGGACTGAGCCTTGTGGGACGCTACTTGTAACTGGTTTGGAGTCTGACATGGCTCCAGCAATTCTAACCATGTGGGTTCTGTCCTTGAGCCAGTTTGCAACCCATCTAGTGACATAGGGGTTTATATTTAAGCTGATGAGTTTATCTATAATGCCCGAGTGGGGTATTGTATCGAAGGCTTTTGCGAGATCCAGGTAGGCTGTGTGGACCACCTTCCCCTCGTCAATGGCCTTGGTGACTGTTTCAAAGAAATCAACCAGGTTTAAGAGGCATTGATCTGGCAATGTTTTAGCTTGAAACATGAGTAATGTGCAACTGACATCATGGACATAAACAATAAGTCTTTTGAGTGTATCTTCTCAATATGTAAACATTTTTAAATTCTACATTAAGCATTATTGCCTTAGCTAGTTGTTGATGTTATTGTTTTATTGTTTGCCACTCATGTCTTTAGCCAAATCTTTGTTGAACACCATAAAATTATTAAACAGGCACTCTATCCCTTTCATTTTGTTTAATAAAGTACATATTAATTAATTTAGTACTAACAGTATCATGCAAGCATCATATTTGTGGTGTGAAGTGTATAACTTCATGCACAAACCTACTGATATTTGATTCTGTTGGCAACAGGAGCAGAAACCATGGTCATAAAAATTTCATTATTTATTTATTTTGGGGATAGGTTGTACTTTTAGGCTAAAATTGTAGACTGTACTGTCCCAGACACAGCTTATGACAAAAAAAAAAAGGATGAGCTCACCCTAGAAGAAGAAAGAAGAGTACTAAGGAAAATTAGGTCATGGAAAGTAACAGGCTCAGGTAAGGTCAAGGTAGACATGAGAAAGATGTTGGATCAGGTAGGAGAGAAATGGCTCTGAAGGGTATTTTTAGCAGTATGGAGAGAGGCACATCCCAGATGGCTAATAAATAAGTATTCTAGTGACAGTGTAAGTATATTGGTATCATACTCCTATCACACTGTACTGGAGAGGATGAATGATATATGAATATGCAGATTAGTATAAAGTAAGATGACAGAGGAGGAGTTTTGATTCAAATCAGGATGCAGTATAGCTGACCCAATGCTTGCACTGAGACAAACAGTTGAGAAGAAACTACATATCTGAATAGTCCAATTGGGAATTTGTACACTTGGAGAAAGCATATGACAAAGTCCCAAGAAATCTGATTTGGGAAATCCTGCAATGGTTCAAAGTCCCAGAAGCAATGGTGGAATTATTGAAATGCAGGCTACGTACAAGGGCACAATGACAACAGTACAAACAGTGTTCGGACTCACACAGGGGTTCCCAGTGGGAGTGGTTGTGCCCACTGATGTTCATATTGGTGATGGACTACATTGCCAAACAGGTCAGAGGGGACAGAGCATTAAAGCTGCTGAATCCAGATGAAGTGGCATTACAGACAGATGCTGAATAAGAACTTCAGAAAATGATAGGTAAATGGAATGCAAACCTGAAGGCACACAATATGAAACTGAGTACAGATAAGACAGCTATTACAGCAGCAAATGGGTAAATCAAAAGAAGCTGAAAACTGAGATAGAGGGAAAATAATGGAATGGTTTAACAGCGTCAGGTATCTGAGAGGAGTGTTTGAGGACAAGGGAAGTTCAAATGAGGAGGTCAAAGCTAGAATCAGACAGGTTACAGACAACTGTCACAGAGTGTTGGGGTAGTATGTAAAAAGAATGCCAAAGTACTGTAGCTGAAAAGTAAGGAGTAGAAAACAGTGGTACATACAGTACTACTGTAAGTTATAGAAACCTGGGCAGTGAAAGCATTGCAGTTGAGGAAGCTAGAGGTGATGGAGATGAAATGCCTGAGAAGGGTGGTAGGATGCACACTGTGGAACAGACAAATAAATGAGGGCATCACATAGTACAAAGGGGCTTCTGGCAAGGGAGGAGGATTACACTGGCATGCATTTACAACCCCCCTAAAACTGCTATAATGGAGCTTAAGAAAATTCTGGGAGAAATAATCAGCTTTCAGCAAGGAATATTTCTTATAGTGGAGACTAGAATTTGGTTTGCAACAATGAAAATGTGTCTGGGGGGGACCTAGAAGGGAAAATATAACAAAAGAGAATAGATTTTTGAAGAAATTTATGAAAATGTCTGGCATGGAATATGTGAATTCAGTACTAAGAGTTTGGAGTGAATTTACATATTACTCACAGAGATATAAAAACTGGGTAGGCTAAATAGATTTTATATCTCACAGGAACATGTGCTTTTAACTGAAGGTCTTGAAACGCACCACATAACTATTTCAGATCATGCTCCAATAATAACTAAAATAAAAACACAAGGTAATGAAATAAAAATAACACACTCGCATTTTCCCACTTATCGTTTGAAAAGAGAGGAATTTAAGGAATGGGTTGTGGAATTAACTCAGGAGCTACTACAGAAGATAGAATTATCTTCTGAAAACATAGCTAAGGAGTGGGATAAAACTGAAGTGCAGTTTAAAACTAGGTTGGAAATAAAAGAAAGGGAGATATGGTTAAAGAATAACAAGAATTATTTAGAGGGCTTGACAAATGTTAAGGTATTGCAAAATATGGGGAATCTCTCAGAACAACTGCAGAATGCTAAACAGAAAATAAGGGATTACCTCAATAACATGCACGAGTTCAGAAACATCCATTTTTTTTTTTATAATAATTCTAGAGCACAAAAAATTTAAGAAGGCACAGAAACTGGAAAGGGCAGTCACCAAGCTTATGGAGCCTATAACAAAGAAAATATGTGACCCTGTAGAAGTATTAGAAATATTTTGGAAATTTTATGAAAATTTATATAAAGCAGAAAAATATGGAAATCAAGAAAAGGTACTAATGGAAATTTTTATGGAAGAATTAAACATGCCAAAGTTAGAGGTAGATGAGGCGCAATTACTAACAGTTAGGATAGGAAGGGATGAGATAAAAATGGCTATGCATAACCAATCTAAAGGAATGCCCCCAGGAAAAGATGGCTTTCCTGTGGAAGTCTGGAAGTTAAGAGGGGAAAAATGTATAAAGATCTGGAAGGTTTTGTTTAACAGTATTTTAAGAGGAGAAGTATCAGCATCCTGGAAGAAGGTGGTCGTAATGTTAATACCCAAAAAAGGTAAAGATCCACTGGATCCAGCTTCATGCAGGCCCATTTTAATACTAAACCATGATTATAAAGTGTTTATGTCTATAATAGCCAAACAAATGGCAAAAGTGATACCAAAATTGATAGATATGTATCAGTGTGGTTTTGTGGCGGGGCAGTAAACATTTGACAATATTAGCAGAACACTGATGATCCAGAGGGAAGCAGAATGCAAGAAAGTACCACTTTTATTGGTGGGTCTTGATGCAGAGAAAGCATTTGACAGAGTAGACTGGGACTTCATGAGCAGGGCAGTGGAAGTATCTGCCTTCTCTGATACAACTATAATATCGATTATAAGAATATATGAGGGAGTGGGTGGAGTTCTCTTCAATAACTTCTGCTTGAATAGAGGAACCAGGCAGGGTTGTCCACTTTCTCCTTTGTTATTTACATTATATTTAGAATCATTGGCAAAGAAAATAAGGGACTCAGAAATTCAGGGATATAATTGGTATGGTAGTCAGGAAAAGCTGGCTCTATTTGCAGATGATATTATTTTATACATAACAAAACCAGAAAAAGACATTACAATGTTGTGCAACATTTTAAGACAGTTTCACATCTTCTCAGGATACAAAATTAATGAAGCTAAAACAAAGGCAATAGAGGTATATTATGTACCTATACATGAATTGGTCCAACAACATCCATATTTATGGGGACATGATAAAATGAAGTATTTAGGAGTATGGATTAGAAATGATTCTGTGGGATCAGCTAAGGATATGTGGGAAGAGACTAAACAGAAGATAATACAAAACTGAAAAACTGGAAGTTTTGTTATATGGATATGGATATTAAGATATAAGCCATTAAAATGTGTTTAGTCCCTTTAGTCTTATATGCAGGTCAGGCATATTTTTATTAACTGAAGGAGAAGTTGTGGATAGCAATTAAAAAAAAAGTTGAAGGATTTTATCAGGGAGGGGAAAACAGCAACCATCAAGTGGGATAAGCTGATTCTACCAATAGAATAAGGTGGACTATGATTACCTAATTTGAGGGGGTATTTTAGAGCAACACATAGCACAAGCAGAAAACTCTAATTCAAAGTGAAAAGGAATGATGCTGATACAGGGAAAAAGCTCTAGAAATAAGAAGAGATTGGGATTTTGGATGCAGACTCTTAAGGAGAACAACCAAAATCATACAGAGTATTATATTCATAAAATAGCAGGGAGTATTCTAAGAACCAAACCAGCACAAGAATGCAGAAAAGAGATTCTGCTGATAAGATGACTATGGTCAGGGATACAGATAATAGGCAAGAGGGGCAGGAAATTATTGGAGAAAACTGGCAAAGGAGTAAATAACTAGAAAGGGAAAGGTAATAGAATGGGAAGAGGCCAAGAATTTATTTGGACTGCAGGTTAGAGATTGCATTTCCTATCAAGGATTGATATCAGAGTATAGGGAAAGAGAACGAAATTGGGGGCTCATAAATGAAATATCAGCACTGGTAGAGTTTTTAATAGAATCTAGAACAGAAGCTGCCATTAAAAAGGGAATAATTAGTAAAGCATATAAAATATTGCAAGATAATTATAAGAATCAATCAGAATAGCTTAGAAAGGATTGGGAAGAGAGACTGGGTAAGTAACTCACAAAGTGCCAATGCGGGATATATGTATACCTCCCAACACCAACAAAGTCTAGAAGATCTAGGATCTTTGCCTGGAAGTGTTTACATGGGTATTTTTTTCCCCAAGTAGACTCCAACTAATTTTTCCTCAGGTGGATAGCAAATGTTGGAGATGTGACAAGCAAGAAAAAGGTAGCTGGGAACATGTTTTTTGGGAGTGTAATGAGCTGGCAGACTTTTGAGATTCCCTGCAGACCACTCTGTCAGAGATGCTGGGTGAGCAGATTGGACTGACTGAAAAGATGACTTTTTAGAGTTATGATACAGAATCAGAATTGCCTAGACATAGTAAAGCCTTGCTGAGTCTTAATTATGATGGCAGCCAAAAAAGCAATTACTAGAAAATGGAAATCAAAGTCTAGACCAACTTTACTAGAAGTAGTGAATATAGTAACATAGATAAAACAACTGGAATTGGGATCTTTAGAAAAGGGAAGGAGCAAACTACATAGGAAAATGGGAACTGTGGGAACAATATATGCAGAGCAGGAATGAGGTTTAAGAGGCAGGATTTGAATGAGCCATATTATGCTTAACTGACAATGATTGGATGGTTTATAAGTGATGCATAATGTTTGCCACTACAGTTGTTTCAATTGTGTCTGTGATGTAAACTGTTTGCAACTAAAGTAGTATCATTTTGTATGCTTTTTCATTTATATAAATGTAAGATTGCCTTTGTCATATGTGAACATTTAATAAAGATGTTTGCAAAAAAATAAATGAGGGCATCAGAGCAGAATCTCAATTAGCTCCAAGTACAAAGAAGATCAAAGATATCAGATTAAGGCAGTTCAGGTGAATGTGCAGGAAAGCAATAGACAATCTGTTGAAGAAGTTTTGGGACAGACAGGAAGAAGGCAAGTGGAAATGAGGGTATCTAGCAAAGATATGATTGTACAAAAGAAGACCTGTAACAGTCAGATTTAACTGCTGAAGGGAGGAGAGTGACAATGAATTGAGAGAAATAATGACAGCTGACGTGACACCCCTACCTCATGTAGAAAATGTGAAATAGGGGATGGTGTTGCATAGGTTAAAATTTCAGAGCTCAGTCTCCAATTGTCAGGATTTTAATGCTGTCATGTTTAATTTCTAAATTTCCTAAAGCTAACACTGGTGATATTTCACTTAAGTTTCTAATTTGTCAGTATTACTTAATCTTCCTGAAATTTAAGTTAACAATCTAATTCACCAATCCCAGCATATTTAGTACTACCTAGACTACATTATCTATTGGACATCTCAGTGGTACAGTGGTAATGTTGTCACCTCACAGCAAGAGGATCTCTGGTTCAGTTCCCAACTGGAGTGCCTTCTGTGCAGAGTCTGCATCTCTTCCCCGCGTTTATGTGGGTTTTCTCCGGGTACACCGGTTTCCTCCCACATTGCAAAGACATGCATCTGGAGTATTTCTCCCTGGGCCTCTGCTGAAAATGGGCTTTGTTCCAAGTTGGGCTTTCCTGGTAAACAAATGATAAATAAATTATCTGATATGGATCACATAGCAGCTATTCAAAGAGCAGGAGTAACTGAAGAATACATAGAAAGGATAATCAATGTTATTAATGTTTTTGCTACTTCACCTCTCCTGACTTACAATAGTGATATTAAGGCTGCAAGGTTACACAACCTCCCAGAATAGGAAGTCAAGTCTATAAAATCTTGGATTTGTAAAATAGTCACATGTAGAGTGGGATGAGGCAAAGCTCTTAAGGCAGGGAGTGAAGGTTTGCCCCTATGAAGAAACAGAGTTTTTATTTTACTCTATTTGCTGCTTGCAAACAATAAAGTACTGTGCCTATGTCTTGCAGGCAGCTATCATTTACAAGATCAAACAGGCTATTCAGTAAGCTTCCATTCTTCTGAGTTTTATTTTGTAGAGCTGAAATTTGGCAAATTAACACTGCTACAGTACGTGAGAGGTAAAAAGCTGCATTTCTTTTTACTCTTCTTTTTATCCTTGGTCCTAGAATGTATAAGCATGTTCATATTACATCACAACCAGCGCAAGGTGTTGCTCAAGTTGGTTTGAACTTATTCTTATACTACAGATATGACTATAAGACCATATCTTTCTTCAAAAGTTGGTCATGGATTCCAGAGGATTCCAGAGAATCATTTAAAGCATTTTACTGTAAACTTCCAGAAGCAAAATAATGCCTTAATATGATGAATGCTTTTGTCTATACCAAAAGACTTCTTCAGATCTAAAGAGTTATTGATACATCTTGCTAGTATATGAAACAATTACTACCCTACAATTCTTTCCTTCAGGATGCATAAGGGGGTACTGGTGGTTGCATTAGGGAGGAAGTGAATACTAAGATGTCTTTAGCAATTAGCTACTTTTCAGACAACTATATTGTTGGAATTAAAATTAATACATTGGCTGTTCCTTATCATACTGGGAATAGATCTGAAGTAGATTTCCTCAGGAGTTTAAGAGAAAATAGGGGGTTAAGCAGCACAGCTCATCCTGCCAATGGAGAAGAGGACAGCTTAGCCAATCAACATTGTTCAACTTGTGACCCAAACCTCTCAATCTCTTAGAGCAAAACATGTGGACAAAGCCACATGTAAAGGGGGGACAATGGTCCCAAAATAGGGAGACTTTCTAAATATTGTCTTACAAACTTAGAAAGTTGATAGAATAACAGGTTTTGAATTAACATGAATTTTCTGCAGGATATGACATCTGAAACTCAAATGTCTGCCATCATTTTTTACTTCAGTCCTCAATAATTTGCCAGAAAACTACAATTTTATGGCAAACAGATGAATAATATGAGGCAAAAATCTTGGCATTCTATGAAAATTTGTACAGTTGAGAGGTATGATGTGGCCCTTTAAGCCAATGGTTATGGCCAGAGAGTCAGTCAATCATAGTAGTCTTGGCACTAGAAAAGACAACAATGATTGCAGTCATTGTGGTATTAACTATTGTAAGTGAGGTATAAGGGAGATGTGGCTTGTCCAACGAATAAGCAACAGATTCAGTTTAGCTCATTGGTGCTGTTCAAATGGCATCTTAACTGTTCAGAAGAGGTTATAACACTATAAGTCTTATTTAGCACCATAAGTGAATAACTGGGATAGTCACCAGGTTTGAGGCGTACTTTCACTCCCCAAAAAACAAATCACAAGTTTTTATTAAGCACGTTATCCTATTACCAATAAAAGATTGCTAAGAACAAAAAAGTAAAACTACTGTTAAAATAGGTTGAAAAATGTCATGAGCTAAGGAAACAGTGCTTAAAGAAACATAATTAAATACATTACATATCTTTTGTGCTGCAACTACATGTGCACCCTAAAAAATTAAAATATTCATTTTTTATCTGCTCTCAATTTAATGCACTTATAAGTGAAATCTAATCATTAATTCCAGGTGCCTTAGTTGTATTCAAATGCAACTGCCAAATTAATTATCTATATTTTTTTCTCACAAGCTCTCCTTCTGAAGTTAGGCTTTGCTATTTCAAGTGTGAAAAAATGAACTTTTCAAAAATTTATTTTACATTTCTGGAATGCCCAAATAAAGCATTAGTGGTATCATTGCTTCTTAATACATAATGATGTTGATAAATTATTTGTTGCAAGCAATGCACCATTTTACCTATGTAGAAAGCTTCACAGGAAGAACACATAGCAACATACACCATAACTTCAGTACAACAAATATATTTGCCTTGTGCTCCTATAACTCTGGAATAGTTTGCAACAGTAATTTAAACATGTATTTACATTGTTTACAATGGTAACATTTAGTCACAAACCATAGTCTGTCAATACATAATATTATATCATTACTGCGGCTTTCAAGTATCTATTTAATACAGTTTACTATCAAAATGTCACCATGAAAAACATATTCCCATATGTAACATCGAAGGAAAGAGTGAAAGTTAAATTATACAGCAGGACACAATGTTGAATCTGCTGAACGAGTTCAGCATATTTGACATTTTCATCGAACAGAGCACTTGATGTCAGTATAGGAGCACAGGTAAATGAAACTCCTATACCTCCATTACATTTTTGCAGGGAGACAATATTCCAACTCCGAGATCGCACTACAGTGAGGAAAGGGATGAATGTCCCACACACCACTGTACAACGATCTCTGTGCAGTACTTCGAGTTCATATCAATGAATGTACAGTAGCAATTGCTGATATGAACTTTCAAACATGAAATGTTCAGCAGCACAGACAATTGAACATCTGTCTTTTGAATGTCCATCTTCAGAGTATCTCCCTTTGGCTTTTTGTATTAAACCGTTTTATATACTCATACCCCTTTTAAAGATGAATTATGGTTCCTGTTTCCCCACTAATACCATTGTTTGTGGTCAAACATCAATTTCTTTCTTATCATTTCTGTTATGCATTGATAATCAATAGAATAAGATAAAACCTTAGCTTAGTCTAAATCCTCCCCTTTTCATCATTATTTCTTTCTTTACTTTTATAAATTAAACATTGTCTCAAAATGGAAGGGAAATTAAACAAGTGTTTGTTTCCATAATTTTATGTGCTAGGGTTTCAATAAGTAATTTTGGATATTCTCTGACTAAAACACAGCCAAAATTATAGGTCCCACAAAGTGGTAGCTACTCAAATTAAGCTAAAAAAACCTGATGAGCCTAAAGACCGCCACCAGGGTGAAAAAAACAAAAGCCGAAGGGATTATCTTAAGAGTGGTGCTGGGTTTCTGTTGAAATAAACCCTTACTTCTCAATACAAGATCTATATGAAAAGGTTTTGATTCCTTTTAAAAGTTCTTAAACCAAGAAGCTTTAACAAATTAAAAAAAAAAATTACCTTAATCAGTCGTCTTTAAGAAATACCATAACATCTTTGAAGACAACTGACTAAAAGCATGTTTTTCTGAAATCTAACATTCTCTTGAACTAATCCCTTTGGCTTTAGTTCTGGCTAAAACATAGACTTCAGATGATTTAATTGTTCTAAAAATAATTCACCTTCTATCAGTAACTGGGACAATGTAAGCATCTGCCCTTACAAATATTTCTTCAGCCAAAAGGGGTGATTACTGGCAAGGTGTAAAAAAAATAGAATAAGTCTCCTGCTTGAAAATGTTAGAAGCAAACTGTGTTTAGCATTATTTTTGATAAATCTTAACATCCAGGGAATCTATAAAAGAATCAGACCACTTAGTTTTGAAAAATTGTGTCATATTATTCATAAATTAATAAATTGCCCCAATTCATTACCACATTTTTACAACATGAAAATATCACCCAGGAATCTT
The DNA here is from genome assembly GCF_019279795.1 of Protopterus annectens. Classification (NCBI taxonomy): domain Eukaryota; kingdom Metazoa; phylum Chordata; order Ceratodontiformes; family Protopteridae; genus Protopterus; species Protopterus annectens. The sequence continues at coordinate 1,776,385,324 of NC_056728.1, read as the reverse complement.
AAATATTTCAAAGCATTTTTCTAAAATGGACTGGTTTTTGATTAAAAAAATGTTGCTCCCAACAAACAACCAAATTAGAATATAGAGATTGCATTCTGCACTTTATTTTTTTTAAGTTAGCACATATTGCTAATTTTGCATTTTTGTTCTGATCCTGCAGAGTCCTATGGAAGAGGGAGTAATTTTGATTATTGGAATATACTCAGACTCAAAGATAGAAGCCTACATGCAATGCACCAATCCTTCACAGGACACTGCAGACCTTGCTGGGCAATGTGATTCCTAGAGACAGATGGAAACAATTTCACATAGAAATGGTCATTCTTTGAGTACCTCAGGAGAAACAAGTACAAATAATACAGAATAAAAATAAAGAAAAGAACATAAATAAGTGTAATAATAAAAACAAAAACAATATGCTATGTATTAACTGCGGTCCTTCTTCTTTCACCCCCACTAATTTATAACCAATGAAACTTTCTGAAGTGTTTTACTGAACAATTTTTCAATTGTATATTAAAAATGGCAACCACTGCATAGGATGTCACAGTGCCATGAATGCACAAGAGTACTTGTATCCCTCTGCTTGCAATTTTTCAACCATTTTTTTTTAATTACAGGAAAGGTACGGCTAGAAAAGTTTCTACTCATAAACTGGTTGCACCACAGGCACAGATTTAATGTGAGCCAAACAGCTGCACAGAGACTTCTAACCAAAAATATAGCACTGAAACAAAGCAAAATGCCCCTGCCAAAGGACATACAAATTACACCAAAAATGCCACTTAGAGATTTTCATTACAGTATGACATACCAGGTACTAAACTGCATTTTATATGCCATGTTTGCTAACAAACTCTAGCCACAAACTTTGAGAAGTGGGAAACGGTTCACCTATAAGAATTAATTGAACCACTTTATGTCATTCACATGTGATTCTAATCAATGGAAACTTTTCTATTTGTCTTTGAAATTCACCCTCAGGATACTAGTTCAATGAATGGTAGTTATTTGAAATGTAGTAATCAGAATCACACCTGTAGTTATATACATTTTTACTTGTGTTTCTATTTTATCTTTATTTTTTGATTGTATCATATCATTCCCCATCATTGATCATTGATGCTGCTTTATACAAACAATCATGCAATTGAAATTAGATCTAAGAAAGCTACTAGTGAAGTGCTGTACTCATAGCGATATCTTTTAAATCCATGTATTAAGCTTGGTCATGTAGGGTATAGGGGCATTATTTATTTGGACTTTGAAATATTAGCATTATTTCTTTGTCTATTCACTTCACCTACCAGCCATGTTTACAACTTATCCTTTTTTAAATAAACTCAGGCTGAATTAATACAGCAGCTGCTTACACTGGTTCCTCCACTGGCAGTCAAACAACTATGGCTGGCAGAGCTTGTTCCTTTCCCATTGGATGGTTAGGAAGCCATCCAAACAACACTGATTGCCTTATTGAACCTGTCGTCTATTGGCTGAATGAGAGGCAATTCCTTTAAGGTATCTGCTACTGTGTCAGCTATAATCATTGGCACCAGGACTCCTACAATTGTCTTTATTTTGACCCTAACCATTGACTGAAGGGACCACATGTTTTACAACACTGATTGGTTTAAGCATCCTGCTCTCCATTGGTAGGATGTGGCACAGCTGTAGATTCCCTCCTGGCTTTCAAATCCCTGAAGAAAAACTATTATGGAGCCAATCTTAATACAATAATCAGTGGCTAATGTATCAGTTCTAGCCTTCTGAATACAGTTGTCTGAGCATTATCTAATTACTAATGGTATAGTATTAGTCACCTCCCAGCTAATTTAGCCATCAATAAACCTCACTCCCTACACATTTTGAAGGAAAGACATGTAGTATGGGGAATGTTTATCAGACACATTAGACTTAAAAAAATACAATCATACCCACATAAACCAATCTCACTGAAGCAAAAGTTAACAAAAGTGAGAAAAAAAGCTAAATTAAAGTAATACAAAAAGAAGATAATAAAGCATCACACCTGCAGCCAGGCAGTTGATTACTGGCAACTATGGAGAGGATACATATATGACCAACTGATAACATATTAATTACTATTTGATAAAAACAGGTATTTTGCAGAGTATGACTCTATACAGTATGACAAACTGCATTCTGTAAGATATGAAGACATTTGTTGGTATACAGGAAAGTGCTTATTGCATTAAGGTAGTATTTTGCATCTAGAATTTTACAATAAAGTGTTTTAAATGAATCTCTTTGACCTTTTCCCACTAGGAATATATAGCATGTACATGTTGTGCTGAAGCTAGTGCAATTGTTTATTTTTGAGCGACAAGCAGCATTGCTAATTAAATATGAGTAAGCCAAGGCACACAACATGAAGAGCAACCTCAGCTCAAGCCCACAGCACAGGCTCACAGCCACATCAGGGTAAGGAAGTTCTCAACCTGTGTGTACATTATGTAAACAAGGGAGTGTACACAATACAATAAAGGTCCAGAAGCATACCTCTCAACCCTACTGAATTTCTCGGTATTTACTGGTTTTGAGGTCAAAATAATGGGGTACCACAAATGTTAGAGTGGCCCTTTTAATTTCCACATTTCTCGGTCTTTTTTTTTTTTTTTGCTGACATCATCACATGCAGGGTGTGCTCGATGACATCAGAGTCGTGAGCAGCCTGCCAGCCTGTCAGAATTTGGCTGACTGAGGGCTTGAGGGGTGTGTACTTTGTTTATTTAATGTTTACCAACACGTGTAGGGCAGACAAGCCATTCATGGTTTGTTCCATTCATTAGTCTAGTTATGTGCACTTAGTCCAGCACTGTAGCAGTCATCAGATTTGGACTTGTTGTACTGGTGATTGGTCTGACACTCTCCTTCACTCAGAGATGAAAAATATATCACCAGGTACCAGCAGCAACACCAACAGTCCCAGTTTTTCCCCTGGCTCCTTCAGGTACCATAAAAGAAAGAAAACGAAATGCACTTATGCTTATGTTACTGTTTTTTTTTTTTTTTTGAGCTGAGCTGAGACTGAGAGATTATCAGAGATATTAGGGTTGAGAGCAAGTGCAATTACCTTTATAAATGCTAAGCAATACTTTCTTATTGTATGTTTTGTTTATTTTCTTTTAACATGTCCCTAGTTTGTGCATGTCCTTATTTACAATGTCATTTATTAAGTGGAGTTTACACAGTTACACACTGGTACCGCAAGCACAACATAGCAGTCACTTTCACAAATATTCAGCTACAAAATAGGGGTGGGCTGATGTTCTATTCTTTTCTTACCAAGGATATGTGAAGAAAATCTGTATTGGGTAACATTGCTGACATCACATCAGTTTTGCCTGATATAAGTAAGCTTCTGTGTGATCGGATTGATTGTGTGCTTAATAAGAACCTATAAACCTGTAACCTCAGCCATGGCAATGTATGTGCATACAAACATAAAATTGCTTTACTGACTACTGATTTCAGCTCTGTTTTATCAATTGAAATGTACATTTATTTTCTGGATTCATTTGCAGATTTATTCTTTGTGGGTATCAGTACGATTACAATACTTACAAAGTGTCTGACTAGAGAAAGACCTTTGCTTTGCTCTGGTACAGTAGCACACTGCATTATGCCTGTTATTGTTTTTTTTTTTTTTAATAAGTGAATCACCAATGTTGTCTGTATCATGGGTTCAAATGTAGTCCCTTATCTTCTACACACAGTGATCTGTCTGTACTGTTTAAAGCTGTGTAATAACTTCCTGCTTGAGCTGCTATATGTACTAGTCAGCATGTGTCCCTTTGTATGCCTGTGTTTTTACTGGCTGCCTGTAATTGATCGTGATATACAGTGTGAAGCAGTATGTTTTTGTTTTCTTCCTGTGCAGTTTTATAGCATACATGCTGGAAATTTGAAAAGTATATTTCTAATAAGCAGCACACTCTTACTACATAAACCAAAAGCTTAGATGGTATACTTTTGTTTGCAAAAAATATATATCTGTACTGCCGGTGTTTAATGTTCATACTGATTGTTTCATCTTAGAACTCAAAGACAGTAAGGGCAGAAGTGACACTCTTGTTGGAATGCAATTGTCATAAGAAGGAATATGTTGGAAATATGGTTTAATTATAGTTAAAGAAATGCCAGATTTATGGAATAGCTCACATATGTAAATATAATGATGTATGTGACCTGACTGCCAGCATACCACAAGGTAATGATGCAGATTCTCCAGAAAAAAAAACTGACGAGTTTGTGAATCATCTATGTGTCAATCACCTGTGATTCAGGACTGAGGTATTCTGCAGTCTGACTTCTGTTCTCTGCATATCTTTGTCAATTCCTTTCTTCATTTGGAAAGCATAAATAATAATTTAAGTGTGGACTTGCTAAATATTTATGGGTCACTGTTACCGATTTCCATGCCTGCAACCTACACAGGAACATGTTAGACTCTCCACTATCTCACAGCTCATCAGAAGTTCCCTTTCCAGCTGTTACTACTTTTTTTCCTCTGATGTGTATTGTGTATTTCTTATTGTCTGTGGCAGATATACTTTAACGAGCACTTCCTCAGTTCCTTCCTGGCTAGTAAAAGAATATAATTCATTCTGCCCTGTGCCATCTGCCTACCACACCCAGCTCCTTCTGTTTCAGTGTCAGGACTGAATGTTATCATTAGCAGTATTTACCTTTACATCTGTTTACACATACATGACAGCTGTTATCATTAGCAGTATTTACCTTTACATGTGTTTGCACATACATGACAGCTGTTATCATTAGCAGTGTTTACCTTTACATGTGTTTGCACATACATGGCAGCTGTTATCATTAGAAGTATTTACCTTTACATCTAATTATGTAACTGCTCAAAAAAGACTCAAGGCAAGGTTCATCAAAGGTACAGCCACAGTTTAGCCATGAAAAATCAACGAAGAATCAAGAAAGGTTAATACAATCAAGGTAAGCACTTTCATCCAAACCAAATGAAAGAACTTCATCAGACAGTTACAAACCATGAAAAGCCAGTATAAGTAATTCAAACAAAAATGACATCACTTCCCCTAATAACCATTTAAAGACATATTCTCCCCATTAACACTTCATAAACATTACTATTGTAGTAGATAAAATTAAGTTTCATAACGTATCATACATATTTTAAAATTACAAATTGCATATGCTAAACACAAAAACTGTACTTAAAAAATTTTATAAATATTTATGTTATCTTTCTAAAGCTTTTAAATGTAAAAGACATTTCAAAGAACACTGGTCATTAAGGCTAGGACTGGCAAAAGCATTAACTCTGAGCTGCCAATAAAGCTCATGCTCCTCTAAACAGAGGGGCCAAGGGCTTCCTCTGACATTCTTGCTAACATTATCAATTATTAGATAGTTGAAAGAATGCCCAGGGTTCTCAGAGACATGTTTGGCCAAAGCATTAGTGGTATTAGCTTTCGCAATATTATATTGGTGTTCGTATACTCTCAGCTTAAACTGTCTCTCTGTTTTCCGAATATAGAACCCTGGGCAGCGTTGGCATAAGGCAATATACACAATACCACAACTTTCACAATTGTAATTACCTCTAATCTCTTATGTTACATTGTTAAGAGTAAAATAATTAGCAACCATCATAAATTTACAAAAATTGCATCTGCCACATGTTTTCATTCCCACTTTTAATGGGTATGCCCTAGTGTTATTTTCAAACATATTCTTTAGGTTATTCCCTCTTTTAAAAATCAACCCAGGGCTAGCACTAATTTTTGTTGGATGTAAGGGTCATCCAACAAGATGCTCCAGTTTTTCAATAGGATGCCTCATACAGACCCAGCATCCATAGAGAAAGTGGTAATACATTTAAAAGTGTGGTTATTACCAACCTCATCTACCATGCATCTATTTGGTTCCCCAACCATAACATCAACCTGAACATTAACTGCCAACTCATTCAGGGGTGATTCCATTGTTACTTCCAAGGTTTTATTCAGTCAGGGCTTGAACCAGCCACTAACTCTTTTTTCATAGGCTTCATTTATAACGACATCTATTAGTGTCAGGGGGTAGCATCTCTTCAAAAACATATTTTTAAGAGTCTCACATTCAGACATGAATTCAGAGTCTAGTGTGGTCATCCTAGCAGCCCGTACAAGTTAACCTTTTATTACTGCTTTTTTCTGGTGAAATGTGTGGGAGCTATTGAAGTGCAGTAGTGTATTGGAATATGTGGGTTTTCTGAAGATCTTAGCTGTATATCTCCCATTTATAAGATCCTTTGATAATTCAACATCTAAGTAGGAGATAGTGTCAACCCTAAATTCAAATGTAAATTTAAGGAATGATGTAAATTCAGAAATAGTATTGACAAAGTTTTCCGCATCACCTGTCACCCCAAAAAATGATGAATATGTCATCCAAAAATCTAGTGTACCAGAAAACTTTGTCTATATATAAGGGATTCTTAAATAAGAATTCCCCCTCCCAATACGCAATTACACAATTATCAAAGCTACCCCTACAGGGGGAGCCCATAGCGACACCAGTTTGTTGCAAAAAATATTCACCATTAAAAATCAGCATGTTATTATGTAGAACAATTTCCAACAAATATTCTATAAGCTCCACTTTGGATGATAGGGCCCCTTTTAAGAAGAGAAACTCTCTGACCCAACTGATGCCAAGGTCATGGGGGATCACTGTATAAAGATCCTTGACATCAATGGTTAGGAAGTTGTAATTGCCCTGAAAGTTTAAGCTGTTTAAGGATTTTAAGAAAGCCCATAAGTTCTTACAAATTTGGGATTCGCTACCCAGGAATTTCTTAAGTTTCTGATCCACAGGCTTAGCATATCTATACGTTATACAATTCCTACCATCCACTATAGGTCAGAATGGAGGGTTTTGCAAGTCTTTGTGGATCTTGGGAAGCCCAAATATTACTGGCGTAATGGGGGGGGGGTCAAGATGTTAAGATAATTCAAGGTTCCCATGTCAATACGACTGTCTATGAATAGGTCATTGATTAAAGACCTAATCCTCTGACAGGCACCATTGAATTAATTTAAGGAAATTTTTAAATAGGTGTCAGCATGCAACATCTCAAGCATTTTTTCCTATAATCAAACTCATTCATAAAAATAAGACACCCACCTTTTTCGGGTTTTAGAATTTGAATATTTTGTGTTTTCAATAAATCTAAAACATTCCTTTCTCTATCAGCTATATTAGGTACATATGTTCTTACAGGTTGTTTACACAGTAAACTTCTGATGTCTAATTCACAAAGTTTCTCAAACAATAGTACTGTAGTGTTCAAGGATGGATTATAAACACTAGAGACATGTAAATCACCATTACTATATGTGTTCTGACCTAAAAGAATTGTAAGATTTAACTTACATGTAAAAATTTTTAAGTCAAGCAATGTTTTTGCCAAGTCTGGGAACAAATGAAAGTCCCTTTGTTAACAGATCAATGAATTCATGAGAAGGGACAAATTCTGTATAATTATATATACAAAAATCGCCACTGGAATTTAAATGTATCCGTAGGTGTTCACAGTCATTTAAAATAGGACAGTTGTAGGTAATATGCTCTATCTCCGAAGTTTATTGTTCGTCTTCTGCTTCTGTGTGTTCCAAGAACCTCGGTTTGGCTGTCTGCCGTTCACCTTCACAGCCATCTGAAAATCCTGATTATGTGAACTGTTGGGATTCTCCTGCCATTTCCATAGGCATTCACTATGTCTGATAGGTCCATTTAAGTCATCTGACTCAGTTTCCTGAGTAACAGGGATGTTTTGATTATTATTAATGACCTCAGGTGTGTCATTATGGTAATTCGCTATAAGTTGTCTTATCACATTGGTTGGCACCTCATGAATATTCACTGTGGGTGGAGCAGGTTAGGCAACACCATTTTGATAGTCTTTCTGATCGCGTTCTAATTTCTTTACTTTATTGGATTTAAGTTTAATAAGTGAGCCCTCTATGCTCTTAAAAATATGATTGGAGTCGTAGCTATAGCGGCAAAAGTCTGTATCTTCTTTAATTCAGATTTCTAAGCACAATAATTCATCCTTTAGAGTCGCCATTTTAGCACTGTAATCATTTATTAATAACAGCAGAAATTCACAGCCTTGGTTGTCAAAAAGCTGTGTGAGGTCCTTAAAGAAAGGGGAATTGTGAACAAGCCCAGTAGGGTAACGCCACTGCCTCAAACCCTTAGGGATCTGGCATCTGTTGACACATTCCTGTAGATAAGAGACTTCTAGTTGCAGTTTTTTATATTTATAAAGTTTGGAATCAAAAAGTTTCAAGTTATTCACAATGTCTATTCCTGTTTGAGCATTTAAGGTATGAGTGCTTACAATTGAAGAATCAGTTATTAAATCCACGGGTTTGTTAGGCACTCAAGTAAGGAAGGTAACATACCTTGTGTTGTAGGGCAATTAAAGCCATTCACAGGAGAAATAAGTGAAGGGACAGCCACCGACTGGTGCTGAGATACATGTAGGGATGACAGGGGCACATCATCCATAACCTCTACCAACTCACTAGTGCCATGCTTTGCATGGGGAATAGTCATAGCAGCCTGTGCATTTGGCAGTTGAGTATTCAGTCTTTTGGTTAAATCATCCACTTGTTTAGTCAAACGTTGAATAATGGATGTCAAATTTAGAACAGCATTCACTTCAGTAGTGGTGTTTGAATTTATAACAGCATTTGCTTCAGTGATGTTTTCTAGTGAGAAGGACAACTGAGGAGTAGGAGGTGAACCACTTGCCATATTACCAACCAAAAAACACAACAAATTATGTAACTGCTCAAAAAAGACTCAAGGCAAGGTTCATCAAAGGTACATCCACAGTTTATCCACGAAAAATCAATGAAGAATCAAGACAGGTTAATACAATCAAGGTAAGCACTTTCATCCAAACCAAATGAAAGAACTTTATCTGACAGTTACAAACCATGAAAAGCCACTATAAGTAATTCGAACAAAAATGACATCACTTCCTCTAATAACCATTTAAAGCCATGTTCTCCCTATTAACACTTTATATACATTACTATTATAGTAGATAAAATTAAGTTTCGCAACCTATCATACATATTTTAAAATTACAAATTGCATATGCTAAACACAAAAATTGTACTTAAAAATTTTTATAAATATTTAAGTTATCTTTCTAAAGCTTTTAAACGTAAAATAAATTTCAAAGAACATTGGTCATTAAGGCCAGGACTGGCAAAAGCATTAACTTTGAGCTGCCAATAAAGTTCACGCTCCTCTAAACGGAGGGGCCAAGGGCCTCCTCTAATATTCTTGCTAACATTTTCAATTATTAGATAGTTGAAAGAATGCCCAGGGTTCTCAGAGACATGTTTGGCCAAAGCATTCATGGTGTTAGCTTCCCCAATATTATATTTGTGTTCATATACTCTCAGTTTAAAGTGTGTCTCTGTTTTCCCAATATAGAACCCTGGGCAGCATTGGTATTAGGCAATATACGCAATACCACAACTTTCACAATTGTATTTACCTATAATCTTGTATGTTACATTATTGTCCTCATTTGATTTACATTTTGTTTTTACACAATCATACAAGGTAGACAGTTTTGGATGTGAACACAGGCTCATCTATGTCAAGTAGTCTGCAGACCAGTGAATCTGCTGCTGATGCCTCACTAGGTGTTGTAACACAGTTGTTAGAAGGAACACAGATCTAAGAATAACTTGAGCAGTGTACTGGAATGTCAAAAGATACAGAAACATATGAATGATCAAAACACTCTGTCTGCATAAATGTCACCCAGAAGTAGAATTACACACAGTCATATCAGTTAAGTAAACCAGTCCTTCCTATTAATTTTTTATTATTAATTACACGGTCATAGGAGATACACACTGCTGGAATCAAACACCTGTTTATGTAAATCATACAGTCTTCAGAACCTGTGCACTAACAAACGATGCCACAGAATTAGTCATATCACAGATGTCAGCAATGTCACAGTTGAAGTGTCAACTTGAGCACAGAGTTGAAGTACATATGGCTTCCCTCAAAAGAGAGTACAAAAATTAGAGAATCATGATGTTCCTCTTGTTTGAATGTTAAAACTAAGTAAACTGTATACATAACATCTGCGTACTAAGTCAGTCCTGTCTGTTATCATTTGGTAGTTAATGTCATGCTACTTGTACTCTGTAGTATTTGGACACATCCTACCCAAGTATACAATCCCTAGGCTGTGCAGTAAACCGCTGACACCATAGAGGAATTCCATATTCAGTAATTAGAAAGCAAACATTAAAAGGAATATCTCGAGTAGTTCATCCGAATACACATGGGATAATTTCAAAGAAAGAAAGAAAACATTGGAAGATTAAACCCCTTACCCTGTGGTAATGTTATCCCTAAGCTGAATGCTGCATATCACATTGCTTGTGAAACACATTTATGTCTGTTATCATTTGCTTACACATTTCCAGATTTGAACTCTTTTCTATTTAAGTCCATATTCTCTAGAACTGTGTATTAACCTCTGATGCCACAGAAGAGTACTCATTGAAGGAATAACTTAAGCAGTGCATTTGAATGGAAAAGCTGTCCCCAAAATGGGGTTTGAGACATCAAAATTCTGTAGCTTTGCAATTGTTGCCACTAGGGTGAATTATCCACATATTTGTTGATAAAGCCTGCCTCTCAGTATTCGGGTCTATATTAAATCAGCGAACACTTAAAAAAGTGAACGCTGATTTACTGACCCCATGTAAGCGAAAGCTTACAATCCCAAACACTCAGACCAGCGATTTCTTTCCCGGAGAAAAAATCACTGTTCCACAAAAAAAAAAATAAAAATAAAAACTTCAAAACATTACATAAAGTAGGGGACTGTGTCCCCCACACACCTCCCTACTTAAATATGCCAACTCTGAGATCACACTACAGTGAGGAAAATGGCAAAGTAACAAGAGGCGGCCAAGCGATTTCTTTCCCAGGGAAAGAAATTGCTTATATGCCGTTTCACTATTTTGTTGTTTCGTGCTTTCAAGTTTGATCAAGATGCATTCGAAGGTCTGTGTCTCTGGTTATATAATAGGAACCCCAGTATTCTGCTACACACTCACATTAGTTAAACATTGCTGGATTTGAACATTTGCCAATCTAAGTTCACACTCTGTAAGTCGTAGATTAACTGCTGATGCCACAGAAGTCTTATTGCAAGTACCAGACAACACACATTTGAAGGCCCAGGCTAAGTGGTATGTTGGAATGCATAGGTTTCCCTAAAAGGAAGTACAAGAGTTGAGGAATCCCTCTCCCTGTGTACATGTCAGCGCAAAGATGAATTGTACATAACTGAAGAGTAAGGCAGTCATGTTTGTTTTTATTATGTATTCACGTTTGTTGGATTAAAACACTTGTCTCTGTGAGTCCACAATCTCAACAGCTGCACTTCATTCTCTGATGCCAGACATGAAGTCTTGTCACCCTAATCAGAAAAGGCACATTTTGAAGTAGTGAATTGAGCAGTGTGTTCAGAGGCATATAGATGCCTTAAAATGTATTTAGTTTTCAATACCCTGCAGCCATGTTAATACTAGTATGAATTAATCCACATCACATCTGTTGAGTAATCTATTCTGCCATGTTATTATTAACTGAAAAAAAAATCATACTAGGTACACATTACTGGATTTGAATACTTATATATTTTTTCTCAAAGAAACTTTATTTATTTTTTAAAATAAATAGTAAATATTAATACATTATTATAACAGTAATTTAATAATAATAAAAAAAGATAAAATATAAACAAAGGAAAAGTTTAAACTATATATAATATATACAAAACCTATTATCAAAAATGGTAGTGATCAAACTCCAAAAACAAAATTTTCTATTCTTTAACACAATCAGAGGAAAGCTTCAGCTGGTAAATGTCAATAACAGATATCACTTTTGTCCAAATATTATTGATAAATGACTTAGGATGAATCCAGTGTTTTTTAACTCTGGATCTAAAGTTGTCTTCATCTGGTCTTCAACCTGTGGTTTCTGATTGATCCTTTGATCTGACTTGGCCGTATACTCCAGCCTTGGAGCCAAAAACTCAGTTCCTCCTCTCCTACCCCTAATGTCCCATTCTCCCTCGACCCCTCAGATCTTGTTTGCCACTCATCTGAACAATCACAGGGTCTGTCACTGAGCTGCCTCACTTCCCTAAACAAGTCGGTTGCCAAAACAAAATTCCAAATGGTCATAATACAGTTTGTCAGTCATTCATCAATAAGAAGGCTTGGGATTTCATTTAGATGCTTTAGTACATAGAAACACATCAGGATGGATAGCAGCATCTTTAAATATGACCGAACTAACCAACAGACAGAGTTTACATACATACATGTTCACATCTCAAGAGCTAACTACAAAATGGCAGTCAGGCTCGCAAGTGCTAGGTATTTATACACTCGTGCAAGCCCTTGAATAGCTTCTTAAAGGTGTGTGTGTGTGTGTGTGTGTGTGTGTGTGTATATATATATATATATATATATATATATATATATATATATATATATATACAGGTCTACTTCGTAACAATGAAAGACCAGAAGAACGAAATGCAGAACACCGAGACGAAAACAACAAAACCCCAGAACATTGAAAAATACGTTTGTTTACAAAACACACATAACACACAAAACACACACACACAACTGCCCCACACTACTAAACAAAACACCCTCCACTAATGATAGGCAGGGGGGCAAGCCCCCCTGCACCCCCCACACCCCCTTACTTTAATATTCTAACTCCGAGATTGCACAAACAGATACACAAGGCAAATACACACCCACACAGTACATTCCCTCACACACACACACCACAGTCACAACACACACTTATACACAGCATTTCCCCTCACAAATACACTCACGCACACACACTTACCTACAGCAGAACACGAAAAGCCCTAATTCAAACTCCCATAACATCAGGATTTTGAATTCTGGGCTTTTCAGTGTTCTGCGGTTTTGTTGTTTTCATCTCGGCATTCTGGATTTCGATCTTCTGGTTTTTTGTCCAACTCAAGTAGACCCATATATACACATATTGATCTATATCATTTCTCTTAAAAATATTGCCCTTTATGCAAAAGAATATCAGGCATACATTACTATATACATTGGAAACAAAACACAGTGTTCATGTCCAAGTTGCTTCATGTCTGCTACATGGTTTAGAGATTCAGCCATATCTCATAATGTAACTGTAGGGGCTAAAATTAGCAACAGAGACAGTCTGCTGTGCACAACTCGTATTAGTAACTTCTGGATTCATCATTCATCATAGGAACAGGAATATCCTCTGGAACTTCCTCTGGAATTGAAACACTGGACAACTCACTCTGAGATAAAGAATCTCTCTCACAGGCTATTTGCTGTGGTACAGGCTCAGATACTGGTAGTAAATGCTTCCTATTCTGCCTAAAAACTACTTCTTCTGATTCCACAAAGTATGATTTTGGCTCTGGATCAGTATTCGTCATGATACCAATCTGATCATAACCTTTGGATGTTTGCATCCTTACCACTTCTCCTTTTCGTAATGGATTTAGCAGTCTGCTGGTATTATCATAGTAAGACTTCTAGGATAGGCACTTTTTCAACAGATTGGCTTTCACTGATCTGTTGTTCTTGACACATGGAACCAACAATTGACTACTGATTGGTAATGTGGTTCTGGTTTGTCCCGACAGAAGTCTGAACAGGTGAACCAAGATGTTTATCACAAGAAATATTTCTGAGATTCAAGAGATTCAGGAAAACATCAGTATTACCTCATTTTGACTTCTCAAGTAATTGTTTTTCACTTTGCACTGCACTATCTGACAAACCATTTGACTGCAGGTATTCTGGACTACTTGTGACATGATTAAAGTCCCATTCTTCAGCAAATCTTTTGAACTGTTGGCTTGTAAACTGTGTGCCATTGTCTGAAATAACTTTGTGTGGACTTCTATGTACAGCACAATGACGCTTCATCTTAGCAATGACAGTACTGGATGGTAGGTTAGGAAGTAAGTCAATCTTAAACCACTTAGAGTAAGAGTCTGCTATTACCAAATAATGTTGACAATTTCACTCGAAAATGTCTGTGGCTACAGTCAACCAAGGTAGTTCCGGAATCTGGTTAAGGTGAAGTGGTTCCTTCTGTTGATGAGGCTTTGTGTTATTAATACTTACTGAACAAGATAATAGTACTATCTCAATGTGTTGTGACATAGAAGGCCAAAATACTATCTCTCTCTCTCTCGCCCTTCTTTTGGCAGATTTGGTTCCTGGGTGACCACAATGCAAGACAGTAATGCACTCTTGTTGCAAGGACTTTTAACAATTACTTTTGGACATTTCATAAAGATACCTTCATCAGCCAAAATCTCATCTCTGCATGGAAAATAAGGTTGCAGTTCTTGAGGTAAACTAGATTGCTTTGATGGCCATCCATGACTGCTAAAGTGGTTCAGCCTCTGTAAAACTGGATCTGTTGCTGTGTGTTCTCTCAGCTCATCAAGACAAATGGAAGAAAAATTTCTCATTCCATAACTTCAAAATCATCAGTTGAATGAGAATCTTGATTGTCATTCTGTTCAGTGGTATTTCTGGGTGATCTAGATACTGTATCAGCAAGATAAATAAGTTTGCCTTTCTTGTAGACAAGATTGAAATTGTACTTTTGCAATATCAGCATCATGCATTGCAGTTGGGCTGGGGCTAAATGCATTGGTTTTCTCAGGATAGTAACTAATGGTTGGTGGTCTGTTTCAGTTTGGCTAGGTCTACCATAAACACAATCATGGAACTTCAAACATGCAAACACAAATACCAAAAGCTCTTTCTCAATATGGACAAACTGCATCTCAGTTTGAGTGAGTTCTCAATGGATAGGCAACAGGTTAATCCTCTTGTAGAATGACTGCACGAAGATCAAATTTCAAAGCATCACAGGAAAGTGTAACTGGTTTATGAACATCATAGTATCTGAGTGTTGGTAGACTTGCAATTCTCTTTTTCAGGACATCAAATGCTCTTTAGTGTTGCTCTAACCAAGACCAGGATTCATCTTTATATGTCAGCTCCCTGAGTGGTGCTGAAAGTTGACTCAAGTCTGGAATGAACTTGCCTAGATAGCTGACCATGCCAAGAAAACATTGCAGGGTTGAACATTGTCTGAAGCTGGCATCTCAAGAATGGCTGTTTGCTTTGAAGGGTCTGATCATAGGCTGTACTTGTAAATAAGTGACCAACATAAGGAACTTCTTGTAGCCAGAATTTGCATTTGTTTGGGTTGAGTTTAAGATTCACTGATGTGCCCTTTCAAGAACTTTTCTGAGGTTTCTGTCATGCTCGGCTTCATCATGACATCCTACTAGTATGTAATCTACTATGATAGCACAAATATACCCAGAAAATTGTTCAATTTCACATTGAAAGACTTTACTTTCAGAATTTATCCCAAATGGCACTCTCAAAAATTTGTACCTGCCAAACAGAGTACCGAACATGGTAAGCAATGATGATTTCTTGTCAAGCTGAATCTGCCAAAATGAACTCTTTGCATGTAAGACAGAAAAAGTAGTGGTATTTGGCACTAAGGCTGTGACTTCTTTGACTGTGCACATTGGACAATGAGGTCTTTTTAGCACTTTGTTCAACTCTCGTGGATCAATACATATTCTGATGTCATCTGAACTTTTCTTATGAGTACCACCATGTAAGATACCCATTCCGTTGGAGTTTCCACTGGACAAATCACACCTTGTTGCATCATTTTATCTAACTTGGCTTTGACTCTATCCTGCAAGGCTACTAGAACTTTACGTGCTGGCCTGATAACTGGACTGACCTCTGGGTCTACCTTCATGGAGTACACAACTTGAAGTTTGCATAGTTTGTCTTGGGAAAGATCAGCATAGGTAGACAAATGTGCTTGGCAAAATTAGGTAGTGGTCTTTCAAGCTAACATGGTGGACTTCCTTATTAAATGAAAGCAGTCCCATTTTCAAACTGTCTCTGAGCCCTAATAATGACTGGATGTGCATCTTGAATACATAAAATAGCAAGTTGTAGCTCCTTCCAGCAGAGTAACATGAAAGCACAACTGAGCCTTCTGTTTGAATTTGTTCACCTCCATAAGCAACAAGTTTTGCACACCTTGCCAAATCAAGCCTTTTACCTTTACAGACTTAGCAAATGTTTCTGACATAACATTGCACGTGGAACCTGTATCAACTTTAAGGTTTATGGGTTTGACATTTATCCAAACAGTACAAAATACTTCATTCTTGGCCCTTGAATCTACTGCACTGACCATTTCATGAAGCACTGACACACCATCAAAATAAAGAGTAGGCTTGCCACTGTCTAACTGATTGACTCATTTCTTAAAATGTTCCCTTTTAATGAAAGAGTTGAGTCTTTTGATTTACTAAATCTTTTGAAGTGATTCTATTTATTACATTTGTGGTATTGTTGACCAAAAGCTAAACACTTTTCCCTTTTAGATTCATGATTACCACCACAGTTACGACAGTTGGCAATGAAACTAGGTTGGGCGCAAGCTTGAGTTTGCTGACTCACTCTTGTGCTTCACTGAGACTGTGCAAAGTCTGGAATTTGCTAGAAAGTTCTGGGGTTTACCAGTGAGTGCTGCAAGGTTTATGGATGCCATGTGCTTGAACCTGTTTATTTTAATAACGAGCTGCATACATCATGAGCTTTATCACTGTGCCTTCTAGAACTGCTCTCATTTGTAAGCATATTTGTGTGCTTTTCTATAAGCTTGTATATCTGACAAATTTAAATGGCCTTATTCATAGTTAAATCACTGTCATGAAGCAAAATCTTTCTCACAGCATCATCTTTTATGCCACACACGTCTGTCCTTTATCAACTCATCTCCTAAATCACCAAATCTGCATGTTTCAGCTTTATTTCTCAGGTCAGTTATATATGCTGCAAAATATTCGCCAGGCTTTTGATCCCTTGTAAAAAATAAGTGCCTTTCCATTGTAACATTTGTCTTGAGGTTACACATTTCTCTAAATTTACGTTTTAAGCATTCCATGTCTTCCCTTGACTCAGCCAGTACAACAATATGACGGTTGCCCCTCTCCAGCATAAATAGCAGGTGCATATACAAATGAACGCTCTCTTTCAATGGCTTCTGACCCCAGCTAAATTAAGTAGAATAAATGCCTTTGTACGGTTATCATTATCAGAAAATGTAGCTTGTATGAAAATGTCATGCTCTTGCTCAAACACTCTCCAGTTTTCAGCAATATTACTGTCAAACACAAGTGCACTGGAATTTCAAAATCCCTCTGCCATGCCCACAAAGTATACACAAACACACTGAAAATATGGCCCTTGTAATTATGTACAAACAAACAGTGGTGTGAGCTTGTAACAACATTCAAATGCACAATAAATTCTTTGAAATACTGTACTTTGCGAAATATGGTCTGCAATGGCTGTACTCTGTGAAATATGCCTTGTAATGGCTGTACTTTGTGAAATAACTTTACTGTAACACTGCACAAACATGCAAACACTTTATGTACTTCTGATAACTTGGACATATCTGCTTAATACAAAAATACACATGCTTTGCGAAAATGCAGTTGTTTCCCTTTTTATTCATTTTATGCAATTCGGACTTTATTTCAAACATTTTCTGTAGTAATTCAAATATTTTTATCAATATCATACATATCTGTGTATGCAAATATAATTTAAAACACTCTGTATGCCCCGTTTCATATTATATGAAAATAAATAGAGCAAGTTTTAATACCTGAAATTCATTTCTGACCTGTTTTGCAAAGTTTTACCCCTTTTTAGGATGATCCACTAATGTACCTTTCTCCAACCATAGCCAAGTGCCTCTAATCGTTTTTGCCAAGCCATTTCAAACTTCATGCCCCTTTGGTATGCCAGTTCTGATTTCAGGTCCTTTTAGACATGCCAGTTTTGATTTCATGTCCTGTAGACATGACACTTCTGGCAACATATCACTCGTTCATCTCTAACACAAATAATGAGGCTTCAGGTTTCGTTTAGATGCTTTAACACATAGAAACTCATCAGGATGGATAGCAACATCTTTAAGTACAAATGAACTAACAGACAGAGCTTACATACATACATGTTCATATTTCAACAGAAAGGTACAAAATGGCAGTCAGGCTCACACATGTTCAGTATTTATATACTTGTGCAAGCTTCTTAAAGGTTTATGCACACATATTGATCTACACAGTCCATTCTGCCCTTTCTGCAGAAGGATGATTGGATGTGCTCAGTAGACCTTCAGAATAAATATTACCACATCAGAAGCAGAGCAACTGTCTGGAGCCAATCACTTTAAGTTCAGAGTACTCCACTTTGGACTCAGCACAGCCTCCAGGGTGTTTACCAAAGTGATGCCATTATTTGCAGCTCACCTGAGACTGCTCAGAGTCTGCATATTTCCCTATCTGGACGATTGACTCCTCACTGTTCCCACCAAGCATTGACTTCTGCAAGCCAAGGATTGTCTCTTTAACCTAGCCTTGACCTTGGGCATAACCATTAATCTTTTGAAGTCCAAACTGGATCCACTCCAGATCATCAGCTTTACAGGGGCTCGACTGAACACAACACAATGTATGGTCTTCCCCAGGACATAATTCAGTCCTTTCAGCTGCACATAATTCAGATTCTTTCTTTTCATCCTCCCCCCACCTTTCTCATTCTCAGAGCATTGGGGTCAATGGTGGCTACCATAACTCTTCTACCAATGGCTCACTTTCACATGAGAGTAGTTCGGTGAACCCTAATGGTGCAATGGTCCTTTCTTGAACTGCACATGTACTATCCCATAAAACTATATTGAGTCTGCAAGGAGTCTCTCCTATGGTGGCTTTGGTCTCAGGATCTGTACGTAGGATGACCATTCATTCCTTCTCCTCCCAATGCTACAGTAACCATGGATGCCTCCTGGCATGGATGGGGGGGTATTGGCTGGATCAGATGGTCCAAGGCACCTGGTCCCCTCTAGAGATCAATTTGCATATAAATGTCCTGGAGATGAGGGTGGTCCTTTTACCATTGCAAGCTCTTCATGCCTCTCTTCCCATGGGGACAATTGCCATCCAGACACATAACATGTCAGTTGTCTGGTACATCAACAAGCATGGAGGAACCAAGTGTTACCCCCTATGTCAAAAAGCCATGATATTGTGGGAGTGGGCAATTCCAAGCAAGTCAAGCATTCCAGAGGACAAGCTCAGCAGAACCATTCTAATGCCTCAAGAGTGGTCTCTCAACCCTTCAGTGGCAAACATGATCTTTCAGAAATGGGGTCAACCTTGCTGCAATCTCTTCACCTCTCCTTCCAACTCCAAGTACAGTGAGTATTTTGCCCTGATCCTCCTTCCAGGAGAGTCCCCCAGAGACACTGTAATCCATGCTTGGCCCACCAGTCTTCTTTATGCTTATCCTCCTCTTCCTCTGATACCCAAATTCTTCCAGAAAGCTCAGAGGTTGAAGTGCAAAGTCATCCTCACTTCCCAGTCCCGGCCTCGACAAGTTTAGTTCCCCTTCCTGTGGTCTCACCTTGTGTGTCCTCCTGGGACTCCTGTTCCAATTCCGGATCTTCTGTCCCATTCTTCAGGCAATCAACATCCAGATGTTCTCAGCCTGAAGCTAATTGCCTGGCTACTCCACTTCCATTGTTGGCTAGAACTCACAGGCTCTCATCTCCTGTTCAGAAGATTTTGATTGCAGCTCATAAGGCCTCTACCAGGAAAATTTACTTCAGCAAATGGAAGAGATTTTCTACTTGGGTGTGACAACATCAGTTAGACCCTTTCACAGCTCCTGTCCCAGCTGCTCTGGATTTCTTGGCTCACATCTTTAATAGTGGAGCTAAATTTTCCACAGTGAAGATGCAGTTAGCAGCCGTCTCGAATTTCCATATTGGTGAAGACTCACATATTTGACATCTACGAACATATGTGAGGCATTTTTGAGAGGTACCTTTTTACTTCAGCCTCTCGGCAAGGATCCTGCACCCTCTTGGGACCTCACTTTGGTGTTACAAGCTCTGGTTTCTGCTCCCTTTAAACCAGCTACCACAGTTGATTTACAATTCTTGTCTTGGAAGATGGCCTCATTAGTGGCTATCACCTCTGCTAAGAGGGTTTTGGAACTTCATGCCTTATCCCTTAAACCCCCCTTATCTTGTCTTCCACAAGGACAGAGTGACTCTGCACTAATCCTTCCTTTATACCCATGGTTGCTTCAGAGGCTAAAATCAACCAAGTTATTAATCTCCCAATCTTCTTCCCTAATTTCCAAAACAAGGGAGAATACAAGCTTCATCTACTTGTTGTTTGCAGACAGACAGACAGATAAGTTATTCCTTGGATAGGACAAAAAACTTTAGAAAATCAGACCAACTCTTTGTCGCCTTTGCTAGCTCCAGATTAGGAACACTAATCATTAAAGTGACCTTAGCTAATTGGATCACAAAGTGTATTGCACTGTCATATTCTAATAAAGGAATTCCTCTAACAAATCAGATCAAGGTCCATTGCACTAGTTCTGTATCCACTTCTGCAGCCTTTTGGTCCAGAGTGCCAGTCGATGGCATTTGTTCAACAGCTACTTGGTCTTCCTCTCACACCTTCATACCCCATTACAAATTGGATGTCTGTGCCAGGGGCTCCTTTCGCTCTGCCATGCTCTGGAGTATCCTTCCATGAGGGCCAGCAAGGGATTATGTAGCTGAAGATTCTGTTCCACAGATTGAAGACCAAATGAAGACAACAACTTCAGATAAAGAAGTTGCGTTCTTGAAACAACATTCCATCTGAGTTGCTGCTTCATTTGTCTTCAACCTTTCCCCACTTCTTCCCCCTTCCTCAGGTCCTGGGAGGACTTGGCAGAGGTACACCCAGGTCTCTCCCACTACTATATCATTCAAGCCCATGAGGTATTCTGCTGTATGGTGTGGCTGATGCTTGGTTGTGTTTAGGTAATGTTTTTTGATTATCAGCAACAAACTCGATCTGAGGGGTAGAGAGAGAGTGGGGCATTGTGGGTAGGACAGGCAGAGCTCAGTTTCTGGCTCCAAGGCTGGACTATATGGCCGAGTCAGATCTGAGGGCGAATCTGAAACCACATGTTGAAGTCAAATGAAGCAACGAGTCAGATGGAACGTTGTGGTAAGAACATAACTTTTTTATATGATGTTGTCCTTCTTATTCTCCCTCACTGATGGGTTACACCTTTGATCCTCAGATCTGACTCAGCCACATCTTCCAGACTAGAGATTCTAGTCTTGAGCTCCTCCCTCTTCCCATAATGTACCACACCATATCTAACTCCTCAGATCTCGTTTGCTACCAAGAGTTGCCAGATGGAGGAGTTCAAGTCTCTAGCTGTTAGAAGGATTGTTTTGCATATAATTATCTAGTTTTTTTCTTGTGTAAAGGCTTCTCAGCTACTACTAAACTCTTCCTTCTTCCCTCTATATCTACTAGCCATTAGATTCCTTATTTTACCCATTACTTTATCTACCCCCTTATTTGGCAGGCTTTTTGTGTTATGCTTAAGTCACTTCTGATGAGAGAGGTAAGGACTTCCTTTATTTTTACTGCCCTTCCATTCTCACTTTACAGTCTGTCTCGCTTCTTAAGTTATAGTCTCTCCCTTTTGGGTGTTCTTTTCTATGGTAAACCTGTGTGTTTTCAGGTGCGCCACTTTTGCTTTAGCCTTTACTTGCTTTTGTTTAAATTCCACTATTGTAGGGAAGTTTTAACACTTCTTCTGCAGCTTATAGCCCTTTAAACTGCTACCTTTTTGGAGAGAGTGGTAATGCCTCCTTTCCATCCCTCTTTGTAGCAATCTTCTGATTTTTTTTCTGCCTTTCTTGCTCCCTCCCCTTTAAAGGTATGGTGCTCTTTTTCTCTGCGACCAATGGAGGCTAAATGTTTAGACAGTCAACTATCAGCTCTCCATACTTCGCCGTCTTTTGGTAGTTTGGGTAATGAAGCTTCTGTCCTGATTACAATCTTGTTCTCTAACTCTAGACTTTTGGACTTTCATGGGTGCTTGAATTTCCTACTCCATGACCTCTTTTCTTTGTTAGGGCAGAGGATTAGGGCTCTGATCTATTAACATATTGGTCATTGCATGTTGCCATGTTTCTGTCCTGTTAGGCCCCTTTAAATACAAAAGAAAAAGAAAAGGAAGATGACAGGGAAAGAATAACGGGCTTGAATTTTTTGTGTATATGTAGATGTTTGGTGTGTCTCCAGAGTTGTGGGATGCTTTTCTGTGCTTGTCACCAATATGGCAGGTTGGCTCCTGCTTTGGGGATGCCTCTCTCTGGAACTGCCTTTCGATTGCTGGTGTGGCATTTGCATCCTTTTTTAGGGGTAGCCTTTCCCTTCTCCTTAAGCTTCTCAGCTGTCTGCTTTCCCAGTGTTGTTGTCAGGGGCCATTAAGCATTTCTAGCACCAGTGCACTCGTCTTTTCTCTCTGCAGTTCCATTCAGGTTCTTGGAATGATAAATTGTGACAAGCCATAAAATATTTTTTTTGTTTGGCAAGACATCTCTCACTGCACACAACACAAACCTCTACCATTTTTTCAAGTTTCAAAGTTAATCACATTTTTACGATTACAGTCCGATGATATAAGGCACAGTGGGATGTTCTGTTAGAGCCATCTCAACTGGGAAGTTCTCTGCCTTACATATGGTTCCCTTAAAGGCTGTACCTCCCTTAAAAAAGTGTGTGTGTGTGTGTGTGTGTGTGTGTGTGTGTGTGTGTGTGTGTGTGTGTGTGTGTGTGTGTGTGTGTGTGTGTGTGTATATATATATATATATATATATATATATATATATATATATATATATATATATATATATATATATATATATATATATATATATATATATATATATAAGTTCATACACAGACCCATCTTTAGATTGTTTCAGATCCTTGGCCTCAGATCTGGAGTTCTGGCTCTACCTAAAGTTCCCCATTCCCCTAGGCTCTTAAGTGGGTATGTGTTTCAGCTTTCTTCTCCATCATTGGGTCCAAGTTTCCAGATCTGATTGAAAGGAGTTTTCTTCTCTGGTCAAGGACCTAAGGCCCATGTATTATATGTGGTTGCAGGTATACCTGAACTGCCTCCAGATCTGGTGGCTTTGGATCCGCAACCATTAATCAGAACTATTCTAGCACTAGCCTCAGATCTGAAGATCCTTGGATCCACTTTGGATCCAAGGTCTCCACAGACCTGACAGGCTGGATATAATCAAGCACTGCAGATTATTAGGAGCCAATATATAGGGCTTCAGATCCTAGCTTTGGATCTGAAGATCCTTGGCCCCCTTTGGATCCAAAGTCTCCACGGATCTGACAGGTTGCCTGATAGAGTGCCTCAGACTATTTGAAGATCCTTTAGATCGAAGATATCTGGATCTGAGCATGTACCCAGGCTGGTATGACCCTATCCTTGAGTAGCATCTTACCCTCACCAAGAATTATGCCACAATATGAAGACAAGATGATCAATTTCAACAATTGGCTTAAGTATTGGTGTCATTCAAAGGGGATCCAATGCCTGTCAGCCTGGGATGACATGCTCGACAAGCCACGATGCTTCGCTAGGGACGGCTTGCACCTGTCACCCCTGGGCTTTCGGATATTGGCAAAGGCTCTTGCTACCCCCATAGTGCCTTTCTTAGGCAAGGCTCAAAAGACAAACCCACCTCCATAGGTATCACAAGGGATAAGAAACTAAGAGTAATGCTACTCAACGCCAGAAGTCTAAACCTCAAGATGCACGCACTCGAAACTTTCCTTAGCATGGAGAACATCGATATCTGTGCAGTAACAGAAACCTGGTTCAAGGCTCCAGAGAGCACCCCAGCACTACCAGGTTATACCTCATACCATGCTTTTCAGCCCCAAAACTTGGACCGAACCACAAAAGGAGGGGGAGTATCAATATTCGTCAAAGATACCCACAACTCCAGGTTGGTGGCACAGCAAGAAGCATCAGAGACTATCCATGTGCAACTAACAGTGGGTAAAACTGCCTTCCAGTTTATAGCCTGCTACAGACCACCCTCCCAAACCCAGGAACTCCACTTGGCCTTCCTGAGAACACTGGAAAATATGAAGGTCTCTCCAAACACCATTATATTAGGTGACTTCAACTACCCAAACATAGACTGGGAGCATTACTCTAGCTCCAACACCCTAGCCCAAAGGTTCCTAGAATTTATAAACTCAAATGCTATGGAACAACTTGTTACCACTCCCACAAGAGGGGAAAACATACTGGACCTGATCATCACCAACATGGGGACTCTATGCTCCAGACCAGAAGTGTATCCCTCACTGGTAAGATCAGACCATAAACTAATCTCACTGGATATTCACATCCCGACCCCACCCCCTGCCCAGAAAACCACAGTGAAAAACTTCTCTAAAGCAAATTTCACACTCCTCAAAACTGAGGTGAAATCCTTCAAAGCCCCCAGGCCTGTGGAAAATACTGCCCAGACCGCAGAATCCTTTATAAACGCATTCTATGAACACCTTCAGGAATGCATGGATCATGCAATCCCAAATAAAGCCAAGACCCAATCCTCCAAAGGCAGACGTCCTGTCTGGTGGACCCCAGCCATAAACAAACTATACAATAGAAGGAGGAAGCTACTACATGATAGAGCAAAATCCCAAAAAGGGAAGGCATCTCTGATCAGTATTAGCAAAAAAATACGAGCACTCATAAAATCGTCTAAGGCCAGCTTCAAGAGAAAAATTGCACAGGACACTAAGGATAATCACAAGGCTTTCTTTAGTTATGTTAGGAACCTGGGTGGGAATTCTCAGATATGCTCAGAATTAGTCCAAAATGACAAAAAATACACCGAACCCACAGACATTGCCAACATCCTAGCTGACAGGTTCAGCGCAAACTTCTCCACCCCCTCCCCACCAAAAGGGCAAATATCTATCCCAGCAGAGTGCTGCCCCCCTGACATCTCAGATGCCCAGGTAAGAGCCACTCTCTCCAAAGCAAAAAACACAGCATCAATGGGACCAGACGGTGTCCTGGGCTGTGTCCTACATGAACTCCAAGAAGAGCTAAACCCAAACATAAAACTACTGTTCAATCTCAGCCTTACTACAGGATATGTACCCAAAGAGTGGCGTACAGCAACAGTGGTCCCTCTCCACAAAGGTGGTGCCTCAATGGATCAAGGAAACTATCGCCCCATAAGCCTGACTAGCTTGGTCTGCAAAGCTATGGAAAGGATCATCATGGACCTCATAAATAAAGATATTGGGGACCTACAGACACTGGATCCTACCCATTTCGGCTTTGTTAAGGGCAGATCCTGCCTCTTAAACCTGGTCAATTTCTTTGAAACAGTCACCAAGGCCATTGACGAGGGAAAGGTGGTCCACACAGCCTACCTGGACCTCGCAAAAGCCTTCAATGCAATACCCCACTTGGGCATTATAGATAATCTCTCCAGCTTAAATATAAACCCCTATGTCACTAGATGGGGTGCAAACTGGCTCAAGGACAGAACCCACATGGTTAGAATTGCTGGAGCCATGTCAGACTCCAAACCAGTTACAAGTGGCGTCCCACAAGGCTCAGTCCTGGGACCTCTCTTGTTCGGTATATATTTCTCGGAGGTACAGGCCAACACAGAAGGACTGTGGCTGACGAAGTTCGCATATGACTGCAAACTGGGCGCCATAATCGACTCTCCAGCCGACACAAGCATCCTCCAAAAGGGCCTCATAGAAACAGACAACTGGTGCCAGAGCCATGGCCTCAAGCTAAACGCCAAAAAGTGTATAGTCATCCCCTTTGGCAAAAACAAAGTGCCCACAAATTACCACATAGGTGGTAATCCATTAAGTACAGAAGAAGTAATTAGGGACCTGGGGAACCAAGTTGATAGCAATCTCTCATTTGACAACCACGTGGCCAAAGTGGTTAGAAAAACATTTTATATAGCCCACCTAATCATGAAGGGATTCACATCTAGATCAGGGGAGGTCATCGTGCCTCTTTACTCATCCCTCATCAGGCCCATAATTGAGTACAATGCCCCTTTTGGGATGTACCTTACCAGACACCTGCAGCAACTGGAAAGACCCCAAAAGTACCTCACCAAGAGGATCAAAGGGCTCAAACAGATGCCATATGCTGCCTGGTTAAAAAAACTCCAGCTCTACTCAGTGGCATACCGCCTGCTCAGAGGCGATCTGTGCCTGACATATGAAGCCATGTCCAACCCAGAATTAATGGACATGCTGCACTTCAGAAAATCCAAATCCCATCGAGCTATGCGCTCGAGAGACTTGAACCTCAGCACTGAAATAAATAGGACATGCTGGAGGGACAGATTCGTAACCCAGAGGCTCCCTTCACTCTGGAATAAAATCCCAGTCCAGGTTAGGCAGAGTCCCTCAATGACTCTCTTCAAGAGGAATCTTGATGAGTGGATGGGAGATCGTAGGTTTCCCCGGGTATCACTTCTGTGTTACTGTTAGACAGAGGCACAGTATACTAACCTCGAAAAAGAGCATAGCAAAATTAATTTAAAATGGGTGGCGAAAGCCAAACACACTCTGGCTAGGCTTATAAATGCCCTAGGGCAGATAGCCTAGTATGAACCTATGAACCTATACAGTTTTTCCTGAAGATTCCTGGGCATAGGATCCATCAGACCCTTGCATCCTCAACTCAAGATCCAACAGATAAGGATTTTCTGGTAGGTATAACTTCTTCGGATGCAAACAATTCCTTGGACTTGACACCTTACCTTAATTCTATCAGCCTTGTCGGCTGCAGTAGCTATATTAAAAATGGTCTCTGTTCTTGGATCCTAAACCTAGGATCTGACAAGCAAGTGTCTGACACTTCTCGGATATGGATCTCTTTTGGATATGGCTTGTTGGACCAGTGCAATTTCTAACAAAGTTTCTTTGGATCTTAGACTCCTATGGGTTAGTGTCATATTTCTTCATTTCTACTCCTTTTCTCCTTGATGACAATGTCTCTCAGAAAGAGAGATGGTGTGCTGGCTTCTTAAAGTCAGACACACATGGGATTTTCACTTATTTCTGACTTCTTGAATGTGCTATTAGATATAATTGTCTATTTCAGGAGCTGTCATTTGTAGGAATCTAGGTGTTGGAGCTTGGGCCCCAGAAGCAGAGTTGCTCCACAGAATCCAACAAGCTTCAGATTTCTTCTCTGATGGACTATGTCTGCACTGCTGATGTGCTGTCCATTGCCCAACTATGGAGGTAGTAGGGGAAAGTTTTCTTCTGCTTGGCACCAGGACATCTAACGTGGCTTAACAAATGGTGCTGGCGTGCTAATCATAATAACCAACATTGTTACTCCCTTTTTGGGTGTATCTATCTATATTTACAGAAGCCTATGTTCCAGAAGGTCATGCTTCACTCCATCCTGCCTCTTCTGTGCAAGAATAATTGGATGCATTCTATACATGTTTGAACATGAGCTACTACATCAAATTAAACAGGGGCTTTAGAAGACATCTGTTCCTTCCAGTATTTATCTATTCAAAATGCTATTCTCAGAGTCATCACACCATTAAGAAATCTAGTGTGGAACTCCCTGTCTCTTCTGTTCCCCTACAACAAGATTAACCCTACAACCTTGTGATTCTTTTTTTTATCAGCCCATATTTTGGATCCACTCAGTCAATTTTTTCCAAGGCAAATCTTTCTTCAACCTTCCTTCCACATCCACAGTGGCCATGGACAATTTCTACACAGACTGGAAATGGGGGAGTGTTTCAAGTAAAAGCTGACTCGAAGCACATGATCTCACCTGGAGACCAGGTTGCATGCCAATGTCTTAGAGATAAGACCTCTCCTACTAATGCTGCTGGCCTTTCAAGATGTTCTCCCTCTAGGGGCTTCTGCATGAACACCTGCAACATGTCAGTGGTTTAGTTTATCAACAAACAAGAAGGAACATGTTCTTACCCCTTGTGCAGAGAGGTCATGAAGGTTCAGAAT
Organism: Protopterus annectens; assembly: GCF_019279795.1. Lineage (NCBI taxonomy): Eukaryota > Metazoa > Chordata > Ceratodontiformes > Protopteridae > Protopterus > Protopterus annectens. The sequence continues at coordinate 1,776,357,138 of NC_056728.1, read as the reverse complement.
GCGTGATTTCTTCAGACTGCTCTTTTATTGTGACACACATCCTGGGGAAATCCAACACTAGCACAAACAGACTCAGGAGGTCCAGTCTGATTCTTCATGAGTGGTCCCTCCATCAATCCATTGCAAGCCTGATTTTTTTAGCTGTTGAGACCAACCTTGCTATGACCTCTGGCCTTCCCCTAATTTACAAGTCAACACATATTTCACTATAATCTCAACTCTGAGGGTATTCCTGAGGGATGCTTGGGTTCACAATTGGCCCCCTCAATTTTCTCTATACTTATCCCCTCTACTATTGATCTCGAAGTGTCTACAGCAAGCCAGCAGATGAAAGGGCTCTATAATCCTTATTCTCATTTTTTGGCCTCATCAAGAGTGGTTTCTCATTTTCTTTCTCTTTCTTTCTCTTGGGTCTCATCTCAAATACCCTCCATGGATTCTGGAGCCAATCAGGATCTCTTATCTCATGCTTCAGAGATCCAGTATCCTATTCTCCACATTATCAACCTGACTGCATTGTTTCTCAATATCCACCGATTATAAGACAGTGCAGGCTTGCGTCTCTTATTCATGTCATTAGCTAGCAGGTTCAGGACCTCTACTATATCACTGCTTATGCTGTCATAATAAGGTGTGCTTCCTGTCGCTCTCTCTCTTTCTCTCCTTATGAAAAATTACTGGCTGCCATGATTATGGATGGAATTTAAATAAAGCCTACATGGACTTTTTTTCCATGTAGGCATAGTGGCATGGTGCTTACATGGAAGTAAGCAGATGTGCAATCTAGTAAACAGTGCTGAGGGGCATGCATGAGCGTGCGAACACAGAAGTGTCCATGGCAAGCAAATCACCTCATAAGCAGGTGAAATTCATGCAAATGAGGGTGCTGGAGTGTTCCAGCAAGAAGATAGGCAGTCCTGCAGATCCTGTGTCGTGTCCAAAGTGTACACAGAAAAATTCTGTGTACATGAAATAAAAAAGAGAACAGGGGCTGTAAAAGCTCAGTTAAAAGAACAGAAATAGCATAGCAGACACAGATATATGCAAAAGTATGCCCTGTGTGTCCAAAACCTAATGGAAAATAATTAAAACTATATATCTTTAATACCTATATTACACTTGGTGAGCAAACATGCTGTTATGGAAAAAAAATAAAAAATTGTAAAAAGGAATAAAAATAATTATGTGACCATAATGCATTATAAGACCTTGCATGGAGTATGTACAATGGTAGACTGCTGTGGCTGCTAAGGAGGCAGGCCCTAGAACCATGTAGTTTCCAGGTATTAAGCATGGATCTGTATGTAAATGAGATGGGTTTACTGAATAGCAAAAATGGGTATCTGTGGCCGCAGATCCCATCTGTGTAGGCCAAGAACCATGTTGGTGTCCACAGAAGAGATAACTGACATTAAAAGGGTGGGTGTCCACATCTGTTTAAGCTCATTGGAGCCCAGCAACACCTGTTTGCACGGCTCACCAGTGAATTGAGCAAGGGGGATGTCCAGTGCTACTAAGCAATGCTTACACTTGGGCACATGCTTGAGCAGGTTTGAGTGTGTTTGAGTGGCACGCTACTTTGCTGAGTGCGCCCATCCATGGAAATGTGTCCTTTAGTGCTCAGCATTGTTTATATTTGTGGCATGGGTTTGCATTCCAGGCTGTAGTGCTCATCAGGGAAAAAAAAACTTGGCTGGGAAAGTCAATCATAAATAAATTATTGATGACTCTTGTACCACTTAAACTGGGCCATTCAAACACTTAATGATGTACTTGGCAGGTGGAATGCATCATAGGTAGCCAATCACACAGGCTGCACCTATAGCAGAGCACTATAATAGTTGCGTACACCCTACAATCTGATTTCACCCCCATACCCTGCAGCAGTGGAGTACAAACATGGGATTTTTAACTAAAGCAATGCTACGGCCTGCTGTAGCTCTGCTACATCTGTGTGTGCTAGATGCTGAGGTCAGTGCTGATGCTGCTGCTGAGAATAGGTCTAGACTGAGAAGGAGAAGAGTGTTCAGACCCAGGGTAACCTTCCAGGAGTTACATGAGCTGGAGATTGTGGAGTGCTACAGGGTAGACAGGATCATACTACAAGAACTCACCGAGCTCTGCCACCCTCAACTCAGACCTAGAGCCAACAGATGGGAACCCATCCCAGTGGAAACAAAGGTATGTGTAGCCCTTAGGGTACTAGCTACAGGTACTCTCTAAAGACCAACTGGGGACATGATGTGGGTCTCACAGGCATCAGCATCCAGGGTACTCCACCAGTTCCTGGATGCCATGCTAATACATGCCAGTGAGCACATTTATTTACCTCGCACCCCTGAGGAGAGGGCTATCAGTATGAGACTCTTCTAACATGTAGCATACTACCCTGAGGTACTGGGTGCCATAGACTGCACTCCTGTACACATCAAAGCACCACCCAGTGAGGAGGGTAGAGTCTATGTCAATCACAAGGTTTATCACTCCATCAACTGCCAGGTCATATGCAATGCCCAGGGCATTATCATGAATATGTGTGCTGGCAGCCCTGGCAGTTATCATGACTCCCATATCTGGCACTCATCACAGCTGTACCAGATATTTGTTAGCGGGGACATCACGTATGGCCATCCAGTATACCCTGGCCTTGGCCAAGAGACAATGCATAGCACACGCACTGACAACCCCAGGCCTAGGGACTGACACTTCACTCCAGCTCACATACATATATTAAAATTCATGCCAGGCAACCCACACAACCTGTACCTAACCATGTATTGGCTGTGTACTGCATGCATCAGACAGAGTCAGCCCTGAAACAAAAGTCTCTCAACTGCTGCATTTGCAAGGTAAGTCACTCTTCTATACAATACATGTACAGGGTACTAGACTATGGTAGCATATGTATGGACCTGCTGGATGTATGCAAGGGGATAGAGTGGGCTATTGAGCAACTTGCAGAAATCTAACAGTTACTTGGGACAACAGGTACTCTGTCCAATACTGAGTGCCTCAAAATATTCATTAGGCCATGTGGCTGGAAACCCTACTGCATTATGCAAGGGAAACATAAAACAGTGGGGTCATAGGACAGGTGCAAAACTGTCAGTACCTGAGTCTGACTGTTCCCATACAACTGCAGTAACAGTATGTTTGCAAAGATATCTCAGCAGACCACACAATTCCAGGGCTATGACATAGAACCTGCCCACATGTTGCATTCTTGCAGGAGTCAGTGTATGTCTGTATGCTGTTGACAGTGTGAGGAATTAAACCTCTCTTACTGGTGCCTAGTGTGGCTGACTGGGCTAAGGACATTAGCATGGATGATGGTGTTGATGTTTCGAAGCTGGCAGTATCTACACCTTTTCCATGTGAATTACTTGTATGGTAGGAGTCCCACAGACTGTCATAATGCCACAATCTGTTACTGCAAGAAAGCTGGACAAAGCCAGAGAAAATGGGGGAACAGAGGACCAAACCTGCAGACAGACATTATACATGTTCTGTGTAACCTAGAAGGTGGCTAGTATAACAGCAGGTTGCAACAGGTCAGATTAGCTGCAGGATGTAAAGGCCATCACTTAAATGTCTCAGTAGCACAACACTTCAGTGCCTGCATTTTACAGTATAGTAGCAGAAAACCACAACTGTGCGAGGAACAGAGCAGACACATGAGGCAATAGGCTAGGCATTCTGCAAAAACATGTACAGGCAGAGGTATACAAACTGTCACCCTGTGTGTGGTGTTAACAGCATGTACCCCAGTCACATCAAACATCTCAACCTCATACAGCAACAAATCTGGCCAAGGCCATGAATATAAGTGGGTCAAAGGCCAGAAATAGAGGAAATTTTTAAATATTGCACTTACAAATGTAAAGAATTGATAGAATAAGAGGTCTTGCATTACCATAAATCTCCTGAAGTGTTTGCAGTCTGAATCTCAAATGTCTGTCATTATTTCCTAATATCAGTCTTTAATGATTTGTCATTAATGTGCCAGAAAACCACAATGTTATGTAACATGGACCAAAGATATGAGGTAAATATCTGGACATTCTGTGCAAATCTGTAAATTTGATAGGTATGAGTCACATATTACTTTCAGCAAACAGCCGAGAAATGAATTGGACAAAATATCAGGGAGGTGGTTGACTGTGAAAACAGGTGCAGCAGCCAATGGTCTGCAGCACACAAAATCCCAGACTGAAGTACAGGTAGGTCTGGCCTGGATTCACCTTGTAAGTACTGACAGTCACACTGGGCATGCTCCTACACTTAGCTAACTTGAGCCCATGTCTGTTTCCTCTTCCGCCCAAAGAACAGCTATGTGGAAATAAGTCTATGCATACAGCATACAGACAGCTATGTATGTATCCCCATATCCCCCTCATACATGATTACCCTAGCTATCAGTTTGTGGCACACACACACATATATATATATATATATATATATATATATATATATATATATATTTATATATATATATATATATATATATATATATATATATATATATATATATATATATATATATATATATATATATATATATATATATATATATATATATATATATATATATATATATATATATATATATATATATATATATATATATATATATATATATATACACACACACACACATATATATATATATATATATATATATATATATATATATATATACATACACATATATATATATATATATATATATATATATATATATATATATATATATATATATATATATATATATATATATATATATAGCTAAATAATGTGTAGACTGATATAGACTCTCCACACATATCTACATTACACATTTACATAATGTACACACACAGCAAGAGTTAAGATGACACCCCTGTTATACACATGTATATATATATGGGTCTACTTTAGTTGATCGAATGGCCACTTTACTGACACCCATTATGCCAAGACCAGTTTACCGACAATCCACTTCACTGACTGTTCAATTCACCGGCATCCACTATACCGACTTTCACAAACCCGACTCCCACTTCACCGATAACATCAACATTTTTAAACCTTCAAACTCGTATCATGGAATTCCCTTCTTCCTTCAAATAATGAAACTATATGAAGATATACTCTTGGATGTCCAAAACTAAAGTGAAAAGATAATATCCGATGAAGAAACTTCAACGTACAAGACATCCCATCCAATCAGCTAGTTATTATCCCATACGCAGGAAACAATACGTACTATACATCACACCGGCGGTAAAGTTCAAACCTGTCATACCCCCTATTCAAGTTACAAAAATCATGCTTAAAATGCATACTGAAGACTGTCCAGCAATCCCATTTTTAACATGATGCAGTGCATCATAACATAACAAAGTATACCAAAAATATACTTTAAAACCGGAACAGTGAACACTATTAAAATGATGCTTTTCCAAATACATCCTCATTAATATTTACATTTTCAGTAGTTTAGCTATACTCCTTACAAACTCCACTGCAGTATACTCTTCCCTGTTCTG
>NC_056728.1:1776266610-1776346610 GCF_019279795.1 Protopterus annectens | reverse complement strand
GCAGGTATGTACCATCTCCCCTATAGTGAACAGGCATCCTGGAGTCATTACTTCCTATATAGCAGGCTGCATACTTCTTCATGACTATAACTGCAGACATGTTTGTGTTTGTACAAATACACAGTTGTGATTACCCACTGTATGCACTGTAGTCAACTGCTCTGAAATTGGACATACAGCTATTCCACTCTGGCTAAGCATAACATTTGTGCCTTGGGCTAAATGGTAGTTTTTAACATTCATATGGTATATATAAGGTATAAAACAATGGTATCATACTTACCAGCTACAGGACCACAGACTCTTGCCACACCTGATGTACCTATGAAAATGTGAGGGAAACCTGGTGAACAAAGTAAGCTTGCCTGGATGCTCCTCTGATGTGGATGCTGTGGCACCCACCACCAGGATGTATGGGGGTGATGGATGCCTGGGAACTGGTCATTGATTCTAGATTTGCCAGGAATTCCTCTGTGGCTGAGAGTGGTTGTTCTGTTGCAGGCCCTCCTTTGGTGGCAGCACGATCACTGGCCACGGCAGCTGCCCTTTCACATACAGCATTGATCATATCTGTGGCCCTGTGTCAGACCTGCTCGTAGATCCTATCCTGTTGTCCAGTTTGGTTAACTGCCCTGACAAGGTCACCCCACAATGCTGCATGCTGGTCACAATGTTGGCAACATCTTGAAAGCAGAATGTGATGATGCAATCTGAGGCCATCCAGGATAACAGCATTCTCAGCAGCTGTGAATGGGGTGTGCCTCCTGTGATACATTGTTCCAGAAAGACAATGTGTGGGACACATTACAGGACCAGATACATGAACATCCACTATGTACAGACCCTGCACAACCAGTACGGCCTACACTATCCACCACTCCCTCACACGTCATACCCCACAGTCTATCAACACACTACATGTTGGGCTATCACCAAGACAGTAGCAATACTGGGTATGTTTCTGTGTGCTGTGAGAGAGTCTGTTCTATGTGTCTACATCCATCACTGCAGTCTACTGTGGTGTGGCCCCTATGGGCAAGCTCCCACTAATATGTCATACAGCCACTGTCGGCAAATAGCTGTGTGATATTACAACTATATGGGGACAGTCCAGCAACACCAGTGTGCCACAACGACAGACAGAAATGCAAACTTGCTGTGGTATACATTCCCTGTAGGCATCCCACCTCCCCATTACACATATGTTTGCAAACTGTGAATGTGTGCCTCATGAATGTGTTCCTTTTGACACAAACGTGTGGATGTCTGACAGTTGCTTGCCTTTTGTAGGTAATGCTCCTTACCGAGTAATTGCCTGTGCACCAATCTGTGGCTCAGACTTGCAAATTGCATCCAAAACAGAAGAACTGCACTTTCATTAGCCAATGACATGTCACCACAGTGCAATATTTAAGGCCTTCACATAGGCCTAGGCCCCTTTCTTAGTCATTGAGATGGGCATTAGTGAGGTGTGGAGACTACAGTATCACAGAAGATAGGTACAAATACTGTCCACTGTTGTAATTTGTGAGGTATATCCACGGTTTTGCCTGATATGATTGGCCAGTGTCCCATGACATTGTTATCATCTGGCAGTTCAGTGTTAAACATTGTGGGTTGAGGTAAGGAGAGATAGACATGTGAGTGTCACATGTCATACCCATCAGAATATGCATGCTAAGGCATTAGCTGCTACCCTATCAGCTCACTATCTTTGTAGGGGCAGACTGTTACATCTGTCCTTATTGCTGGACCCTTGCCCCTCCTTTATGTATGGTTTTGTCTGGATCCACTGTTCTAGGGCGTTGTGAGCTATGGTAGGTCTGTAACAGCTAGCTTAACATACAGCTGTGCATGCTACAGGCTGCAGCTGCTGCTGCAGCCTAAGACACATGGGGGGAGTGTGAACACTTTGGAAGACATCAAGCTGTATGTGTAACTGTGGTAGCAGTGTCAGCCCTGTCATTACAGCAGAGCCAGGGTAGGGATAACCTTTACAGTCCAATTGAGGCATCTGCATAAGGTATAGCTGTTATGCAACAGTGCCAGTAACAGAGTAGTCGGTGACATATAGTTAGGTTATATGAATATGTGGAGTTTGTCCCTACCTGCAGGCCTGTGACTTGCAAAACTGGGTAGCAAATAATTCAGCAGCGGTAACCTATGGGGATTAAAATTGCAAGATACAGTCATTAGACAGCTGTCTCCCTCCACTCCCTTCCAAGGTTCCTGTGAAGCTCTGAACAAAACCTTCTCTGAATCTGCATGCCTGAAACAATAGAACAAAACCCGTAAAGTTACGCCCTAGCACAGAAATAACAGTCACCCTCTTAAATTCAAAACAGTTACTAATAACTATCTCTACAGGATATGTATCTGCCACTGTAACTACCCCCTTAAAGGATCAACCATACTCCACACCTCAATCACACCTACCTCCCTATCTCTCATCTACTTCATTAATACTCTACTTCTAATGGGTTACCCCTTTATCTACAGCATCAGAACTGCACATCTTTCCTAAAGTATTCAAGAGTTATTCTCCAACAGGACTGCACAGCTTATTTTTATTGATCTGATATGTATATACCCTCTGATTAGTCATCCATGTACTTCCACTTTATTTTTGTTGTAAATTTTGTTGTAATTCTTGTAAGTTTTGTTTGAAATTGAAAATGTGGACCTTTTCTCCCCAGGCCTCTGCTGAAAAAGGGTTTGGCTCAGTAGGACTAACCTGGTCTACAAATGTCATATAAATAATTACTTGCTGTCTTTACAACTATGTAACTGACATGCAACACACTGGATTCAAACACAGGACTATGTGTCGCAAAATGATTAGTATGGAAGGCATTTAACAGATGGAGCTACTGAATCAGGGCTGGAACAGCTGCAGTTGCCAGATATATATGCAGACATACAGACTGTGGCACATGTCTGCATCCATCGGTATGTGCATGGCTGTCAAAGGCAGTTGTTCTGCAGCAGGACCCTAGTTGACCATATGTACTGAGCCATGGATGCCTTAGCAGGTGTGTTTAAAGATTTTGCAGGTACATGGGGACATTTACCTGCTATCACAGGCCTCACATACTGCCATATATATCAACCTCTTTTTGCAAGAAATCTTGACAAAGCCAGAAAGAATGGGGGGGAGACCCAAACATAGAGACAGAATTTAAATTTTGTTCCTATAAACTTAGAAAGTTACTAGACTAAAAGATTTTGCATTATTATATATTTCTGAAGGATATAAAGTCTGAAACTCAAGTATTTGTCTTTATTTAACATTATGCAGTGACTTCAATATTCAATAATTTACCAGAAAACCACAAATTTTATGAGGAAGACCAAAGTTATAAGGCAAAAATCGACATTCTGCAAAAATTTGAACAGATGAAAGGTATGCGTACAGCCATTCTTACTTATTTGACTGTCTACTGTGTATTTTTACATCAGGGTCCCAGGTACACTCCCATTTTTCACAGTAGATTGCTTTCAGTCTGTCAGTGGCAATCAGTATGTATTGCTGGAAACAACTGGGCAAATCCAGATCTCTGTGATCTCGTGGTTTAGTGCAGTAGGCTGTAGTTCATGGGGGCCTGGGTTCGATACTTGGCAGGGGTGATTATTTTGTACATGTGCCTAACACTGTGAGAAATACATAGGATCATTAAGACACATTAAAGCACTTTTAAGTGGGTATACATGGGTTTGTTCGATGCACCGCATCGCTGCTCACTGCTTAGCTCCACGCAAATCCCTGCTAAAAAAATATAAAGAAAAGAAAAAGGGGGTGATAGGACAGTGATGAAATGGGGCAAGCAAGGGGAAAAACATACTGTAAGGCAGGTAGAGATGTGCAGGAAGGGCATAGGAAAGGACCACAGCTTTCTATTTCTTGTACAGCAACAGCTGTGCAGTTTGGCAGAATTTGTGGATGAATGTTGACTCTCAACCCCAAAGAGTGGGGTGAGGACAACATAAGTGTGTTGTCAAGCCAATTGGACCAGATTAGTTGTGTCCAGTGGACACGTGCAAAATGGAAAGCTATGTATGGGGTAATATTTTTTTGTGGAACAGGTGCCCTTTTTTTTTTTTTTAAGGAGAGAGTGTAATGTTAGGGAAGGGTTGTAGGTATGTGTGGGCAGGTAAGTTGGGTAGGAGAGGATGCAATTGCAGACAGACAAGACAGTGGACAGGGGCAGTGTGTGACACATGAGGGGTAAATACCTTGGACGGGAAGGGTGTTGTCAAATCTGAGAAGCATGTGCTTCCAGACAGCAGCCATGTGACTGAGATCCCACCCATAGGCAGTCAATACTGCTCCTTCATTGTCCCAAAGGTGGCTGTACTGGAGGCTGGGTGCCAGGGCCATGAGGCTCCACCAGGTAATCAAGTCTGCTCTCAATCCAGTGCATGCATTGTTCATAGCTCCAATGAACAATCCTGCACACCATAGCTGGTAGATGATCTTGGATGACTACTGCCCCTCTGCCACTACTGCCAGTGGAGGGACAAGCCATGTCCCCTGAAGGAGTTCCATTGGAAGGTGGTGCAGGGCCAGAGGAGGTTCAGTCATGTGACTGACATCCCACCCATGGGCAGCCAACACTGCTCCTTCGCTGCCCCAAAGGTCACTGTGCTGGAGGCAGGGCACCAGGGCCACCAGGCCAGAGGAGCCCAGGTCTCTAATGCGCTGGTACCCAGGGCCATGGCCAGCTGAGGTAGGGTAGGCGAATCAGCAGGAACCAGCCTACCCTGTCATGCTTTGGTGATAGAGGTATAGCAATGTGTATAGGTTAGTTATGACAAAACATTTTGTTAGTAATAACAGCATGCCAGAGCATTGGAAATAACCCAATCACATTCCAATGCATATTGTAAGGAACACAACAATAAATAACGTAACAGTATATTAACAGCATGCCAGTAACAGTTATGGCATAAAGCCAACAACAAAGGTAATTCAACAAGATATGTTAATATGCAACCATTGTAATACATAACAATAATAAAACGCATGCCCAAAAATAAAGTTTACAGATGAACATATTTTAATAGTAAACCATAACCTATGCATAACAATAATAAATATATATGAAGATGAAAGGTGGGGAGAGAGAGAGAAATACAGTCCATTAATACCAGTTTAAGCTATATAGTTGACAACAGTACTACTATCTACTCTACAGGTCTGTCCTTTCTTTATGTGTAAAAGTGCCGTATAGCTGCTGTAGCACATACATGCTTCTCAAGCTATCCGCATGGGACATTATGGGCCAAGCAGTAACACCTGCAGGTACACAACTACAAAGAACACTTGCAAATCAGGTGGACCTATATAACTAACAAGGTGTACTGTGGGCTAATCTGCTGTTACTTTGCTATTGATATAGTCATGTTAATGATAAATCTGTGACAAAGGGATGGCACAACAGTAATTACATTCCATGAGAGTGTGACACTTGAGAGACATGCATGTGTACAGTACAGAGAGTAAACAACTATCATGCCTTGCTTGGCAGGCATGGGAATAGATCCCAATAGCAGTGACTGCAGAGGACATGTACATCAGATGTATAAACTGACTTCTGCAACCTTTCACAGACACCCCAGACATACAGCCGTACCAAGATTACACATTTTATTTCTTTAGTTTATTTTATTAAAACTTGTACTTACTTCCTTTATTTTATGCAGTATTATCATATTCCTGGCACTGATTTTAATAGTCTGTGACATCTGTACATACAATTATTTACATATAATATGAGCTACCTCACCCATTTACCTGTAGTTCCTGTGGAGAGAAAAATCTGTCACCATTACATAACTGATTCAGTAATATTTATTAATACATGCCACTGGATTTGAACCCTGGTCTGTGTGTGGTAAAATGTATTTCATACAGAGCGTTTAACAAACTGAGCTACTGAGTCACTGATGACTACTGCATGACTTATATTTACCTAGAGATCACCTGGAAACAAAATAAGACCTGGTAATAATAATACAGTTTTATACTAGATTGCAGTGACTGGTGAACACACATGCATGAAATTCCTGTATGACAGAAATACTAGGTAACCTATACATTACTACATAGAATGCAGGTGTACACAATATATTGTTAATGGGTGGAAATATCTGTGAAGTCTACAAACCATATCAGATTATTGGGTTGGCTACCTCACCCATATACATTTGCAGACAGTATATATGCAGACTGCAGCTATTACACTGTTAGACTTGCCTGCAGCACTATACTTCAGAGCCTGAATGCATTTAGCTGAAATGCAATGGTTAAAGCAAGACAATCTTGATGTACACAATAAACCTTGGGTGTTATTGCTATAGCTTCGTGTGTTATTCCAGAACAGGTGTAATAATTAATTTCTTGTAAAATGGCTCTGAATCTACACTTATTGCACAACACTCTTTATTTGATATACATTGAGGCAGGTACTGATATTGTTTTCTGTTTATCTTCCAGAACAGTTGTTATAATAGATTTCATACAAAACAGCCCTAAATGCCACACATATTGCACAACACAGTTTTATTAGAAGAACCTTCATGCAATTACTGGTATAGTTTTATGTTTTTATTACACAGCAGTAGTTGTAATGCAGCTGTTGCAATACAGCTGTAATTCCAAAGTTATTGCAGTAGAAACTTTGTTTCATTTAATTTATCAAGGTCAATGCTTTTCACTTTCCTGCTTATTGCACTGCATTTGGCAGTAGTCACTTATTGCAGTCCAGGTCTACATCCATGTTCATTGCAATGCAATCTTTATTGTATATACTTAATGGCAGTTAATGCTTTACTCTTTCTTGTTATATGATTATAGATTGCAAGATACATCTGTACTCACCACACTCATGGCACAACCTGGCCAAGCAACCAGCATGTGCCTCAACATTGCAAGCCCTCTCCTCTGCAGCTGTTGGATGAGAAGCACACCATTATGCATACCAGTTTAGCAGACATTCAAGAATAGATATAGGTGAAACACAGGTAAACATACTTACATATATGCGGGACATTCCCCACCTGGAATTCTGGACACAGGTCTCCAAAAGAGCCCCCTTCCATCTTTTTAGGTCATCATGATACTGACGTATCTGCTCACTTGTGCGGGGGATACCTGTTACACTGGTGAGGTCCTTTGCCAGCCATTCTCAGGCCTCCACCTTGCACTCTGAGCCCTGGTAATGTCCCTGCATCAGCCGGTCTACATGGGTTTTAACTAGGAATCCAACCATGACCCTGGATTTCAGAATGTCCCAATGCTGCACCAGGACCTGCTCACCCTCTCCAACACCTGCCATAGTATCCTCAAAGTTAGAACTCCAATAGATTATGCAGTATTCCCACCTACTGCTCTTACTATAGCCTGTTTTCCCACCTTTTAATGCCATTGGGCAATATTTAGAAGTGTGGTGCGCCACTTATCACCATGCAAACCAGCACAGTTGAGCTGAGCAGTGCTTAAACTGGCAATGCTTAGCAGTGCTTAACGGTGCACAAACCAGCTAAGCACAGACAAGCAGTGCCAACCAGTGCTAAAACATATCTTGTTTAAGCAATGCTTAGCATGGTTTAGCAGGTCTTAGCACAACTTAGCATTTGAGAGAATGTGAAAGCATTTACTGGATGTTTTATTCTTTAGTTCAGTGGGTTTAATAAAAGGTCAAGCTTCTTATTGTTGTGTTGTGCCTCAAGAAAAGGTTATTTGGATTTTGAAACTACATTTTGCTCGAGGCACTTTACCCTTTGTGGTTGATTCGTTTTGCTTAATGTGCCATGATTAATATGCATGGCATGCTGCCAAGAGGGAACCGTGTACATGGACATGGTAACAGTTCATGTCGGCTCTACATGATGCCTACACAGATTTTATTAAATCCTGGGGTATGTTTTCAATGTTATATTTACATGCTTTTGTACCTTACTTCCCTGGACTTTCACTGAAAATGGTTTCCTCTGCCCAGTCGGACCATCCTGGTAAACAAATATTAATTAAATAATAATAAATTGATTACCCATATGGACATCCATTTTGAACACTGGACTTTTCTCAGCTACTTTTCTTCCCTTTTCTCCATTTGCTTAGCTTGAGCTGTGTCCAGTCACATAACTGAATAGATTATAAATGTTTTTTTTTCCTTTTATTTATCCATTTTAGAGAATTGATATTATCTCATCCTACCAAAGTCTTTCTTCCAGGTTAATGGCCTTTTTATCTGCCTCGTCCACTAGAACTTCCCTTTTTATCATGGAAAGTAGGTATTGCTGATCAGTATTTATCATCCTGTCTATGTTTCCAATTATGCATAAACTTTGCACAGGAAATCTGACCAGCTGTTTATGTCCTATTTCTTTTCTCCGCTTGGACTATGCGGTCCTATTTATATAATGCTAGTCAATTAATCTTCCTACTGTGTTTTGATGAGTTGTTTATAAAGTGTTTTGGAATTGCCTTGTCATCCTAGAGTCATTATGTCAAATCTATAACCACCTTATTATCGTTCTTAACAAAGTTTTTATGTGATACCTTTCGTACAGTCATTTATATACTCATATTCTTGTGATGCATTACAGAAATTGGGAATTGTCTCCAGACACAGACCTTTCTTTGGTCTTGACAGTGCTCTGGCATATCCTTCCTTGAGGGCCTCCCAAAAATTATATAGCTGGGCACTCTACCCATCAGTGAGGGAGAATGAGAAGGACAACATCATATTTAGGAGTTATGTAGTGACTATAACTTGGTATATGTGTTGTCCTTTCTCATTCTTCCTCACCTTCCCTCCCAGCCATCCCCATCCTTACATTCTTTCTAGAAGGATATTGGCTTTTACGGTAATTTATTTTACAGTTGCAGTCATAAATCTTCTCTGTCCTCTCTATAATTCAGTAGACATAGACAGCAAACTTGATCTGAGGAGTAAGAGGTGGTGTGGTGCATTATGGGAAGAAGGAGGAGCTCAAGACTAAGATCTGAAGTCTGGAGGATGCAGTTAAGTTGGTACTGAGGATCAAATCCATAATCCATCATTGAAGAAGAATGAGAAAGGACAACACAAATACCAAGTTATGGTAAGTACATAACTCCTAATTTCTTTGTGTGGTTTCTTTTAAGAAATATAAGAAGTCTTCAAAAAGTGGGGAAGCAGTGGATTTCCATTTTCTAGTAAAGCTTTTTCTTGCTACTGCAAGAATAGTCCATAACAAGAAAAGTTTATCATTTTTCAAGACATGACCATCATTTACATTAAGTAAAATTAGAGATCTAGATAATGAAAATGTGTCAGAAAATAGAGCTTTTTTTCTCAAATATCTTTTTATTGAATATTTTTCACTCATAAATGCAAAAAGAAAGGATAAACAGAACACAACATAGGAAACTGATGATGTTACATATTGCTTGACATGAGCAAGTTATTAAACTAGGTATAAATACACTGTACTAAATTAAAACAGATTTGCTAAGCTTACAATAATGAATTACCATGAAGTTAAGCTTATGTTATGGCTTAGTCAGGATATTGTTCTAAGACAACAATTCACTTGTACATTATGGTAACAAATGAGAGTATTACTTGAAGCATAACACCAACCTAAATGAAATACAAAGAATCTACACTACTGTCATATATACATATCTACAAAAATGTCGCCTCATTTAATGAAATTACTACTTTTAACTAAAAGGTGCGTTTACTATCCATATGTATTTACATTTGTTTTGCCATGATGATAGAATACCAATTAAAGCTTTGCAATAGTTCTGTAATATGTTTGGTTCTTTTGACTTTTTGTGTAAAGTTTCTTAGCCATATATGCTTTTTGTCATGTTCTTGTATTCTGACCAAGATAATATGGATCTGTCCAACCAGTTTTTAGTTATGTAACATTTTAATAGGGTGCATAAAGTTATTATAATGTGTTTGTTAAGACCGTTATTATTATTATTGAAATTAAGTAGTACTGCTGTCTCCCATGACAAAGTAGATTTTGAGTAGCTAGTCTTTTCTAACAGGAATCTCAGTGAGCACGACCATTTATAAACTGTTTTACAACTCCAGAAGGTGAGAAGATATCCGCTTCTGTATTAGGATAAAAGGAACAATATGATGACTTAGATGGGTTAAATTTGTTAAGGTGTGCAGGTGTATGGTATGCATTGTTAAAGATCATAATCTAGGTGTAAATCAGAAAATAGAGCTTTTAAAAAAATCATATAAATCCCATCAAAACTGACTTAGAGAAGGACAGGTATAAAATATATGTAGCCAATCAGCATAACATTCATGCATACATCTCCAGCAATATATATTATTGTTTCTACAAATTTTAACTATTTTATTTGGAGTTAAAAATGTTCCATGCAAAATTTTCCATGTAAATATGTGCCAATATTCAGTCCAGGATGTAAATTTAACAGTAAGATAAAATTTGAGATTTATTCTCTGAAGTGACCCAGAGTAATATGATTCCAAAATTTATCATTTAGATATGTCTTACAGTTTATAAA
Organism: Protopterus annectens; assembly: GCF_019279795.1. NCBI lineage: Eukaryota > Metazoa > Chordata > Ceratodontiformes > Protopteridae > Protopterus > Protopterus annectens. The sequence continues at coordinate 1,776,336,064 of NC_056728.1, read as the reverse complement.
AAAATTATATATTTTTTGAAGTTAAGTTTTGAATTTTTGTTTTGTTGTAAATAAGTTCATATAAAAGCATACTAATTTAGGGTTTTCTTTAAAGTGTGAATGAATGAAAGATAAGCATAGTTCATGGGATTGAGTTTTCACAGTTTGTAGTAATGACCAATCTTGAAAACTTAAGTTAAATTTGGATTTGAATACTTGCCTAAGTCCACATTCTCTAGCACTCAGCATTAGCTGCTGATGCCACAAAAGAAGTCTTATCACAGGTCTCAGAAAAAAACAAATTTGAAGGCTCAGGCTAAGCAGTATGTTGGATTGCAAAATGTTTTCCCCAGAAGGGGCTATTAGTGTTGTTAAATCTCTCTCCCTTTATAAATGTCCCCACAGAGTTGAATTATACAGATTTAATGAGCAAGTCAGTGATGTCTCTTAGCATTCCTGGACAAACTTATATTTGTAAACCTTAATGGATTCAAACACCTGCCTAAGTCAACATTTTCTAGAGGTGAACATTAACCATTGATACCACAGAACTAATAATACAAGTGTCACATACCTGACTTTCATATCTGTCAAGTGATAGGAGTCACTTCACATTGCATGTTATGGAATGGAATGACATGCTGGTTCATAATGATAGATGTCAGACAGAAGTGTGCCATCTATGTAGTCCTGACTGTTTATCTATAGATCATTGTGTTATGCACAATTGCATTTAAGTCCTGAGTTATGTATGCATCAATGACAACTCTCTGTAATGTACATACAATGTGCAGAGTAAGGCATACATAGGTTCATAAGTGCATAGATTCATATACTGTTACTAGGCTAATGACTTAAGGTGCCTTTCTAAGCCTAGCCTTCATCCAAATATGACATTGAGGGACAGGCATTTATAAGCTAAATCTGTCCATAAGGGACATGGGTGATAGGCCCAGTGAAAATGTCCTATTCTCCATTCACTTGTCTAGGTTATTCTTAAACTGCGTATTAGATGGATTCAGCTTCACATGGACGGGAAGCATGTTCCATAGGAGAGGCAGTCACTGGGACACATATCTGTGTGTACAGCACATTCTAGTTATGTCATAGACAAAATAGGTAAGTACTAGGCTAGCTGCTGTTGCAGATCATTTTAAGCCTAGCCAGTTTCCCTTTGTGCACTTCAAATTAACTATCCCATGGTCAATAATTAAAGAATAACTGGGATCATAGCATAGCATAGAGAATATATGGGGACCCATGCATGAAATTAAGCATTTAGGAGCTGCCTCTCTCCATCCATAGTATATGGGGCAGTCTTGGGGTATATTTTCTTTTTTCCATCCATAGGTCTAAGATGTGCTTGAATATGGACAAGTACAAGCGTTGTTTTATGTAGATGGGGAGTCTGTTCCAGAGCAGTATCTTCTGAGAGATATACCTGTCCCTCCAAACCATTCTGTTAATGTTGCAGAAGAGGTTTAGATCTCTAGACCAAGTATTTATGATTCTGTTTTACTTGCTGATGTGCAGTAAATCCATCAGTAATGGGATGGGGACTGCCTTGCAAGCCAGACACAGGTCACCTCTTGTAGTCTGTAAGATAAAGGGCTTTGAGCTGGTCCATGTAGGATATGTTATTTAAACCTTGTACCCTTTTTAATAAGGTGACTGTTGACATTCACATACAAAGGATATACACTGTATGCATCAATACGAGTCTGCAATAAGTTTGCTATTGTACCAGTTGAATGGGACTCACTTGGAAGGAAAATATGAGAGAATCACACCCTTGGTGGCATATAGCCATACACCAACTGCATTATGATGGCCGCCTTATATCAGGGATACATTAGTCAAGTACAACATACAATTGTGAAAGGTCACTTCTGTTATTTTGGGTCTAAATGACAGCATTGAATGGACTAAATAGAGAATGCTATTTAGTCGATCCAATACTGTCGAAATGGCAAAATAGCGGAGTCACGGAACATCATATTTTTTCCTAGGGAAATAATTTAGTGGGCCGTCTTTGGGACTTTGCCATTTCCTCCACTATGGTGCGATCTCAGAGTTAGTATATTTAAGTAGGGGGGTGAGGGGGGCACAGCCCCCACATGGGTGGTGTGGGGGGACAAAGCCCCTCACTTAAGTTTGTGTTTAAGTTTCATTTTTATTTTTACGGAGCAGCAAATTTTTTCCTTGGGAAAAAATTAGCTGTTCTGTTTGTTTGATATTTTGTTGTTTTGATATTATTGGTACGATGAAATAGCGTTCGCTATTTACATCGTACAATAATATGATATAGATGCATTATTTCAGTTTGTCAGTTTCGCTTTACCGAAGCACATTGCTGCCAAGCTCATTTCAGTGAATGATGCTAAAATGATTGCACATTCATAAGTATTTTATGAGTTTTTTTTAATCTAGTAAAAGAACTGGTGGTATGCTTTGCAGCTCAGTGCCACATGCTACACAGATGTTGAGTACAGAGGTACATATTTCTGTTTTTGAGTCATTCCTGGCAGTGTGTGTAGTATGCCAATCTAATGATATGGACATTTTAAAAGTGCATAACATGCTTTTAAGGACAGTGTTGAAAATGAGGAGCAAGTAGAGGTTAAACAACTGGAGGAGTCATTAAGAAATAGGCAGAATGATGGTGAGAAAGCTTTATATATATATATATATATATATATATATATATATATATATATATATATATATATATACAATTCTCAAAATATGTACATAATTCTAGACTCAAACACCTACCTACCTTATTGAGCATTTTCCTGAACTTTGCACTGGCTACTGATACCACATGAGAAGTCATATGCCAATTATCAGACATCACACAGTTGAAGAGAGCATGACACATGTACGGTTGAATGGGCAATGTACTGTATGTCAATGTGTGCATCAGAATTCACAGCATACTGTGCTAATGAGCCATAAATTCCATCAGGAGTACATTAAACCCTCAAATCTGCTATACTTATCATAAAAACTGTCTCCTTATGATGACACTGGTATTGATTTCTGACACACAGTGAGGCTAAGCATCATTACAAAGACATGCATCTGGAGTGTTTCTCCGCGGGCCTCCCACTGAAAGTTGGCTTTGCTCCAAGTTGGACTTTCCCAGTTAACAAATGTTAAATCATAAAAATAATAAAAAATTAATAATATCATCAGGACCAGCATATGCCAAAGGCAGAATCTGATCTGTTTTTGACATAGGACATGGAGTTTACCTTTACATAACTCTGGGTAGTGGTGCTGTGCAATGCCAAGCATGGTGTAAATGCTAAGTACAGAAATAGGAATTTCTGCTTATAGGCCATTTCTGGCCATGTGTGTTTGTGGTGCATGAATCTATAAAGGTGTGAAATGGGTTTGATAGGACAGTGGTGAAAATAAAGTGCAAGCAAGGGAAGGAAAATGGAGGATTAATGAAGGAATGAGCATGATGGCAGTGGGGTGTGCCACATCTATTCACTTCTTCACAAGTTAAGACTGCATATGTAAAATAAATCTAGAAAATTTGGATAGTCATACCATAAATGCTGAGGGACAACAACTGAATAGTGTTATGTTACCAAATGGACCAAATCAGGTGTGTGCTACACAGCCACACATAGGTAAAGTGGAGAGTTTTTTTTGAGACAGGTGCCCTTTTCATTTTTTTTAAGAAAGAGAGTTGCATTGGGAAAGGTATTGAGAAATAGCAGGTATAGGTATTTAGAGTAGGTCCAGTAGCAGGTGCAGGCATACAGGAAGTACAAGAAAGAAATGCTGATGGACACATGAGGAAGGGAAACTTCATGTCTGGGGTTAAGTATGGGATCTCAGAGGCACACATGAACATGAATGTGTGAGGCCACAAATTTCAGGTACAGTAATACTATTATTCCAGGTTCTCATAATTACGAACTGTCTAGAAAAAGCAGAAAACTGACTTATGGACAACAATCCATTAGACATACATTGGGACTGAGTACATTCTATTCTACATTATGATTACAGCTAGAACATTTTGAATTGTAAAATGAGTTTCAGATAATATTTTCTGTTGTCTGAAACTGAACCCACATATATCTGTCTTTACCGAACTATTGACTACTTCCCAGTTACATGAGCATATTCCACAGCTGGGCACTGTTGACAAATGTTGACAATGCATATTCATGTAGCTGTATGACAACCATATATGGCCCATTGTCTATATATTTCATAACATAATGGTAAAAGTACTGCTATTATGACTTGTCAAACAGTCATATATGAAACCCTTACTTATGCCATATCTCTCTGAGATATTGCAATATGTCCTGATGTGCCTTCCAGTTAACTTCAATCTTGAGAGAATCACACTCAAAGGCTACACATAAAAAACAGTGATGAAGACTTGTTTGTATTGCATGTTTATGGTGCCATGTACTTACACAAATATGGTGATTTGCGAGAGCTACAATAATCCTTCCATCAGCTAAGGATGTTCTAGTTATGCCTTTTTAAGTCACTGTAATGCTATGGCATTCTTTACTCATGGTGGGATGTCAGTAACATGGGTGACAACATAGGCTAAACTACTCCAAGCCCCTGCCTTGTACTAAGACCCAATATAGCCACCATGCCAAAGCCTCCATTTGTAATTTTTAATGGGAGTCCTAAAAAAAAAACATTAGACTCCTCCTTGTGATACCTCTATGTGTTGAATGGAGTACTAACCTCACCTGCACCTGCCATGTCTTCCTCAGTAAGCTCACAGGAATAATGTCAGGAAACTGGCACCCAGTTCAGATCTTGCTACACCATCCTGTGTGCAGCCATGGACAACATGCAGAAATACATATGCACAGGGACAGCACAGAAATGAGCTAAAATTAGAAGTACGTCTTATTTATTCATTCATTCCCAATTTAGTTGGGAAACATTGCAGTAACACTTGGCCATGTAATCCAATCAGTATATATACATGCTCAACAGCAACTCCAGCACATATCGGGTGCATGCTCAGGGATAGTTTCTTGTATTAATAATGCTAAGAGTGCAACACACAAATATGACATCATCTGCATAATATTGTTGTTCCTTTGTATCGTCCTTATGTACGTTTTGTTTCAGTAGTACAGGATTTCTTGGTGTTATTTAAAAAATAATAAAGTGTGAGTCATACTACCATCCAAGATGGCTCTACATTGATTAACAGCTTAACCAGTGTGAGAAATGAAAGGTAAGTGCTACTAATTCTGAAAGTTTTAGTAAAATTCAGTTACTAGCTAGTAAGTACACTGCCTTTATACCTGCAAAGAAGAAAATTGGAGAATCTGAAATAAAATCAACTAGAAAAGGTGAAAAGAAAACACTGTCAATGAAGATCCTGCAGCTGTTCAGAAACATCAATTCAAGCTTCAGCTTTGGTAGAACAGATGACTTCCATTAATTGAGAGGAAAAATTAATCAAGCGTGCTCAGAGCAGATTAAAGTAAATAAAACACTTAAGGAGTATATCAACTTAAATAACAAATGGCTGGAAAAATGGAAGAAATGTTAAATAACTATTCAGATGAACTGATAAAACTGCAACAAACAGAGGTCAAAAATGAAGAAAAAGCTGGCAGAGTATGAGACTGCTTAATAAGAGGTGTTGCAAAAAATGGTAGAATAGAGGACACAGCATGCATAGGAAACCGTAGAGTTTCATTTTATAAAAGCACAAATATGCAACTGGACTGGTATTCTATAGCAGGGATTGTTAATTGAAAAGGTGCATCATGTGTATGCTCCAAACTTGGCCATGAGAAAGCAACCAAAACCTCTATTAGTAAAGATGCAATCATACCAGCAGAAAGTATTGATCCTGAAAAAAACTGTGGAAGAAAGGCAATGTATTAAAAATTGAAGACAGTATAGTATTTGTGGAAAATAATTATTCACTGTACACCAGGCAGAAGAAAAGCAAATTTATCCCAGTAATTAGGAATGTTGAGAGGCAATTGTAAGATTCAAACTGCTGTATCCAGCTGTCTTCTGAATATTTTTTTCCTTGAGGATCAAAGTAATTTTTTGCAGAACAGGCTAAGGAGGAAATACAAAAGTTAGTCTAACAAAAAGTGAGCCATCAAGCAGATGGTGACTCTGCTTCTCTTTTTTCTGATAATAAAACCCATAGAGAGACTTTGCATGTGAAACCTTTTCCAAAGTTTCAGAGGAAAATGCCTGAGAGAGTGAAAAAGCACAGAAGTTGACTAGACAGATCAGAAGTACTTTGTACTTGAAATGGGATCTGGGTTTGGCAGATGGAGATGATCAGGAAGAAGACCAGAAACACTAAAATTAGTGAATAAATCTGAGACTATAAAGCATCAATCACATATGTGAACTATGGCTTTACAAGAAAAAGTGTCTGAGAAGGATTGGATTTTTGTTGACTCAGTTAAACTTGTTGGGGGACTGAAAGGCATATACATGTCATTAATATTTGAAAGGACATTAAAGGGGAAAACAAAGGAGAAAAAAGAGTAACTGTTAATGCAATTAGTTTTGTTCTTAACATTTGTTTAAAACATACTTCAAAAACAAATAAAGATGATGATACTTTCAACAAACACGTTTATTGTTAGCGCTTTCGTGTACTACAATCAGTAAACTTCTTCAGACAGCAACCATTCATTCACACAAGTTTAAATAACATATGTAACCATGACCTCACTTCCTAACATTCTTAAAGATGCATTGCACATAAAATTCATTTGTCAATGCAAATGTTATGACTGCATCTAAAATATCAAGTAAAAATGAATACAGTTCCCTGAAGTGTGTGTTAAAGTTAAAATCACTAGACAGATAATAACTATGGTGTGTGTGTGTGTGTGTGTGTGTGTGTGTGTGTGTGTGTGTGTGTGTGTGTGTGTGTGTGTGTATATATATATATATTATAATAATCACACTTAGCAATTTTTTATTTGATATTTTAGATGCAGTCATAACATTTGCATTGCCAAATGAATGTATGTGGAATGCAGCTTTAAGAATCTCAGGAAGTGAGGTCATGGTTACATATGTTCTTTAAACTTGTGTGAATGAATGTTTGACGTCTGAAGAAGTTTACAGATTGTAGTAGACGAAAGTGCTAACAATAAGCATGTTTGTTGGAACTATCATCATCTTTTTTTTTTTAAGCTCGTTTCAATATTCATTTGGTTTTATTTGTTTAAAACATGTCATGATATAAACTGCATGTTATATAATAAAGCATTTTTAGTAATTGTATGTAATAAAGATACTAAAGTAAAAAGCACTTTTTTCTTTTTTAGTTTTAATAAGTGCTGGCTTTATAGTGTAAAAGAGAAGAAAGGCTGGACAAAAGCATGTTAAAGTTAATATGCTGCAATATCAGGCTGTTCGGATGATGTGAAAAAGTGCACTGATTATAATATGTGTACAGTTCAGATGTTTTCTCTTACTTTTGCATAAGTGAATGACTGGAATAATGTGCTTGTCTTAATCTAATAACAAGCATGTGTGTTATAAAAATAAGAGAACACTATGAATGAAAAGTGCTCTTTTAGCAAATACATTTTCACTGTGAGTTGAGAAGTCTGCAGCTGGGGGCAGTTTTACATTCTGTTCTTATCATGAAGACAAGCTGATTACAGGTCTAGGCAATAAATCTTGAAAATTCTGGACATTGATTGCAGAGAAAAATGTAAAATTAAAAGGTTTAAGGGCAAGCAGCTTAACAGAAAAATAAAGTTTGAAATAATTGGAAGTGAATAAGAGATAGCAAATTCCTGGTACATAAATATCTCTGTGTATTTATTAGAACAGTGCATAATTTAGATTTGTTTAAAGACAACCAGTGCATTTTTTCTTAAGGCTAAAAGTTAATGTTTCCTGAAAGCATACAAGCTATTTTTCACATCTGGGAGAGGTATAAAGATAAGTAAAGAACAGACATCAATTTGTGTAAGTAGGAACACTAGGAACACAGGCTGTAATCTGCACTTTAACCTTTAGCATGGATAACCTTAATGTTTAGGTTAAGTAATGCCTGTGGCTGCAGCTGTGTATTTGGGACTTTTCCTATTAGGACAGTTAAACTTAATTATTTGAAGATGTACATAGTTGTGTGTTTTTTTAAGTTAATAGGTTATGAGGGTATTCTGGGTGACTGTTTTTTTTTGTCTTGAGGGTTTTCATTAGAACAAACAGTCTTGTAAATTGTGACAAATGTTCAAATGGAAATGAGAAGAAACAACTGTATAAAGGATCAGCCTGCCAAACATTAGTGGATGCATGTAACACAAAAGCTAGAAATAGCGATTTAAAAAAAGCTGACATATATAATAGGTGAGTATAAAATAACTTCTTATCATAATTGTGACACTATCCATATTATTTTTGGAATGTGAATGGCCTCACACATATAGAAGAAAAGGTGAGAGTACTGAATTATATTAAGACATGCAGAGTGCAAACAGCAATAATCTAGGAGACACATTTAAAAACGACTGAGCACATGAGTTTGATAAAGAAAGGATTTCAAGACAAATATTCAGCAGAATAACAGGAGAAAATATAAACAGAGTACTTATACTGATTGCTAGAAGAGCTCCAATAGTGATAGAAAAGGGAGAAACAAAATATAATAATGGTAAATTTGTGATAGCAAGGGGCTACTGGCAAGGGAAGAGGATTACACTTAAAACTGCAATTATGGAGCTTAAGAAAATTTTGGGAGAAATAATCAGCTTTCAGAAGGGAATATTATTTATAGGTTGGGACTGGAACTTTATTTGCAACAGTGAGTATGTATCGGGGGACCTAGAACAGAAATTTTAATAAAAGAGGGCAGATTTCTGAAGAAATTTATGAAAATATTTGATGCAGAAGATGTGAATTCAGTAGTACGAATTCAGACAGAATTTACATATTATCCTCCGAGGTACAATAACTGAGCTAGACTAGACATAAATTATATTTCACGGGAACATGTGCATTTAATTGGAAGCTTTAACACACATCCATTAACTGTTTCAGATTATTTCAAAAAGAAACCACCAGCAGATCCAGAAAAAACTGCACACGAAGCTGGAAACCAAGATATCACCAAATCCAAATCTTTATTTTCCAACAGTTAGCGCTTTTGTCAGGTAGGAATCACTAGACTTCATCAGCATGAATCCTGATGAAGTCTGGTGATTCCTACCTGACAAAAGCGCCAACTATTGGAAAATAAAGATTTGGATTTGGTAATATCCTAGTTTCCAGCTTCGTGTGCAGTTTTTGTCTGTATCTGTTTCAGATTATTTGCCAATAACAATTAAGATAAAAAATGCAGGACAATGAAGTAAAAATGAAATACTGGTGTTTTTCCACCTATCTGTTGAAAAGATGATTTAAGAAACTGGCATTAGAAATTATTTGAAAGTTAGTACTGAGGAAAGAAATTTCTTTGGAAGTTATAGCTAGTGAGTAAGATTAAATGAAAGGGGTTAAAAAAGATGGAGAGAAAAGTAAATTAGATATGGTTAAGAAGTAACAAGAATTATTTAGAAGGGCTGACTAAGTTTAAATCATTGTAGAATAAAGGGAATCTCACATAACAAGAAGAGGTGCAACTGCAGAGTGCTAAAGAGAAAACAAGGGAGTATCTGGATAATATGCATGAGTTTAGAAAGAGCACAAACACTTTTAGCACAATGACTTAGGCAACAGAAAGTAGAAAGGTTTGTTGCAAAATTTAGGGAGCCTATAACAAGAAAAATAACCACAGATCCTGTACAGATACTAAAGATATTTCAGAAATGTTGTGAGAATTTGTATAAAGCAGAGAAATGTAGAAATCAAGAAAGACCACAAATGAAAATATTTAGGGAAGACTTAAGTATGCCAAGGTTAGAGGTTGATGAGGCTCAACAGTTAACAGTTAAGATATGACAAGATGAGATAAAAATGGTGACATATAATAAATCTGTAGGAAAGTCTCCAGGAATAGATGGTATTCCTATGGAAGTTTGGAGGCTATGAGGGAAGAAAGTAGTAACTATCTGGAAAGTTTTGTTTATCAGCATTTTAAAAGGAGGGGAACCACCAATATCCCTGGAAGAAAGCTGTAGTGATTGTAATACCTAAACAAAGTAAAGACCCATCAGATCCAGCTCCATATATTTCTTTCCATTTAGACAAAGGTGTTGCCAACATTGATACAAATGGGTCTGTGTAGTTTTGTGGAGGAGGTAGCAAACATTTGACAACAATAATAGAACAATGATGATCCAGAGGGAATCAGAATGTAACAAAATACTGCTGTCATTGGTGAATCTTGATGCACATAAAGCATTCAAAAGAGTAAGCTGTGTTTTTTATAGGTTCATAGGTATGTACTAGGCTATCTGCCTGAGGGCATTTATAAGCCTAGCCAGAGTGTGTCAGCTTTCGCCGCCCCATTGATTAATTAACTGAGCCTCTGTTAAGAAGAACCAATGAAGTGATCCCAGGGCTGTATTTTCTGTTACCCATCCACTCATCAAGGTTTCTCTTGAAGAGTGTTAGTGAGGGGCTCTGCCTAATGTAGTTAGGAATTTTGTTCCAAAGCATGAGGAGTCTCTGTGACAGGAATATATCCCTCCAGTATGCTCTATTTATTGTTGTGGTGAGGTTTAGCTCACTAGAGTGAGTGGCTCGCAGTGACTTGGATGTCTTTAGGTGGAGCATGTCCATCAATTCTGAGTTGGACATGGCTTTGTAAGTCAGGCAGAGATCACCTCTGAGTAAGCAATATGCAACTGAGTACAGCTGGAGTTTTTCCAGTCACGCTGCATAGGACATATGTTTGAGGCCAGTAATCCTCTTGGTGAGGTACTTTTGTTGTCTTTCCAGTTGTTGGAAGTGTCGTGTGAGGTACATCCCAAATGGGGCATTGTACTCTATGATGGGTCTGATGAGTGACGAGTAGAGGGGCATTATAACCTCTTTATTTCTAGATGCGAACCCTTTAGTAATTAGATGGGCTACATAGAAGGATTTCCTAACTACTTTGGCAATATGATTGTCAAAGGAGAGATTACTATCTACCTGGGTCCCCGGATCTCGTATTACCTCTTCTGTATTAAGGGGGCTGCCACCAATATGGTAATTCATGGGTTTTTTGTTTTTTCCAAACGGGATGACTATGCATTTTTTGGCATTTAGCTTGAGACCATGACTTTGACACCAGGTGTCCGTCTCAGTAAGGCCCTTTTGGAGAATTTCCATGTCAGCCAGAGAGTCAATTATGGCTCCCAGTTTGCAGTCATCAGCGAACTTAGTTAGCCATAGTCCTCCTGTGTTTGCCTGTACTTCTGAGAAGTATATGCCAAATAGTAGGGGTCCAAGGACTGAGCCTTATGGGACACCACTTGTGACTGGTTTAGAGTCGGACCTGGAGCCCTCTATTCTTACCGTGTCAGTTCTGTCTGTAAGCCAGTTGGCAACCCATCTCATGACGTAGGGGTTTATGTTCAGGCTGGTGAGTTTTACTATAATTCCAGAGTGGAGAATGGTGTCAAAAGCCTTGGCGAGGTCAAGATAAGCTGTGTGAACTACCTTCCCCTCATCTATGGCCTTGGTGACTATCTTGAAGAAGTCAACCAGGTTTAGTAGGCATGATCTAACCTTAACAAAGCTGAACTGGGTCAGGTCAAGTGTTTAGATGTTCCCAATGTCTTTGATAATGAATTCAATGATGATACGCTCCATAGCCTTGCAGACCAGGCTAGTCAGGCTTATGGGGTGATAGTTACCAGGGTCAGTTGTGGCCACTCCTTTGTGGAGTGGAATAACCATTGCTGTGCACCATTCTATGGACATGTAGCCTGTGGAGAGGCTGAGGTTGAACAGTGTGTTTAGGTGGGGAGTTAGTTTGTTCTGTAGTTCGTGCAAGACACAGCCTGGGACACCATCTGGCCCCATTGATGCTGTGCCTTTGGCTTTGAAAGGGCTGTTTTCACCTGTGCATCTGTGATTTCCAGGACACTACACTTTTCCAGTATTGTTGTGGGCCCTTTTGGGGGTGAGGGGGGGTGAAGTTTACACTGAATCTATCTGCCATTATGTTGGCAATATCAGTGGGTTCAATATATTTTGTACTATTTTGCACTAGCTCAGAGCATATCTGCAAGTTGCCACTTAGATTCTTGACATAGCTAAAGAAGGCTTTGTGGTTATCTTTCGAATCCTTGGCTATTTTTCTTTCGAAGTTAGCATTGGAGGATTTTATGAGGGACCTTAGTTTCTTACTGATACTGATCAGGGATGTCTTTCCTTCATGGGATTTGCTTTTTTTCTGAACTAGTTTCCTCCTTCTATTGTATAGCCTGTTTATGGCAGGGGTCCACCAGACTGGTTTCCATCTCTTAGGGGAGTGAGTCTTGGTTTTGCTAGGGATGGCATGATCTATGCATCCTTGTAGGTGCTCATAGAGTGCATTTGTAAAGGTTCCTGCATCTTGGACTGTTATCCTTTAGTGTGGGGTTGTAAAACTCACCACCTCTGTCTTAAGTAAGGTGAAGTTTGCTATAGATAAGTTTTTCACTGTGGTTTCCTTGGTTGGAGGTGGTGGTGTGGTGTGGACATCCAGAGTGATTAGTTTATGGTCTGATCTAACCAGTGACTGGTTGACCTCCGGTGTGGAACACCTGTCACCCATGTTGGTTATGACCAGGTCCAATATGTTTTCACCTCTGGTAGGGGAGTTTACCAGCTGATCCAGGGCATTTGAGTTGATAAATTCCAGTAAGTGCTGGACCTGGGAGTTTGTACTTGAGTAGTTTTCCCAGTTAATGGTAGGGTAATTGAAATTGCCCAATATCAGGGTGTTCGGTAGGACCTTCATGTTTTCCAGTGTCTCCAGAAAGGCGGAGTGGTGGTCCTGGGTCATGGAGGGTAATTTGTAGCAGGCCACAATTTGCATTGCAAATTTGCCTGATGTTAGTTGCACATGGATGATCTCGAAGGTATCATGCTGCGCCACTAACCTGGAGGTGTAAGTATTTTTGATGAATATGGATACACCCTCTCCTTTTCTGTTTCGGTCCATGTTCTGTGGCCAAAATGTGTGGTATGAGTTGTAGTCTGGTAGTGCTGGGGTGCTCTGTGGAGCCTTGAACCAGGTTTCAGTTACTGCACAGATGTCGATGTTCTCCATACTGAGGAGTGCTTTGAGGGCATGCATTTTGAGATTTAAACTCCTGGCGTTGAGTAGCATAGCTCTCATTTTTTTATTTGTGCTGTTTTCGGAGGTGGGTTTGACTTTTGAGCCTTACCTAAAAAGGCACTATGGGGGCAGCAAGAACCTTGGCCAGTATTCAAAAGCCTAGGGGTAACAGGTGCAAGCCATCTCTTGTGAAGCAACGAGGCTTGTCGAGCATGTCGTCCCAAGCTGACAGACACTGGATCCCCTTTGAATGACACCAGAATCTTAGCCAATTGTTGAAATTGATCATTTTTTCTTTATCTTGCGGTGTCATTCTTGGTGAGGGCAGAATGCTACTCAGGGTTAAGGTCATACCTGCCTGGGCTACATGATCAGAGAGCTCTTCTATGTCTCTTTTCATGTAGTCCAGGGAGGTATGTCTCAGGTCATTCACACCAACATGAACAATGACAGAGTCATATTTGTACTTGTTCTGGAGTGACCTGAGTGCTTGTGTTATGTGGCGGATTCTGGCTCCCGACAGGCAGAAACAGTAACCTTCTCCTTGTCCAGCCTAGTGAGTGGGACATCAGCGTGCCTGACTATAGAGTCACCTATTACTAGTGTGTTAGGTATGTTATTTCGCCTTAAAGGCTGTGATTGTGCGGCACACTGTTTTTGTGTTTTATGTGTTGTCTGGTTTGTGACAGGAGGTGTAGGCTTTTTGGGTGTCTGCTTTGGAGGTCTGTGATGCTTTTGCAGGTTTTTATTTAGAGCCTCTGAGTATGATTTTGTGTATTTATGCATATTTTTTGCCAGTGCTGGTTTAGTATGTCTATGTGAGGCTGGAGGTGTTGTGCAAGTGTTAACCTTCTCCTCATGACTGCCTGTTCCAGTCTTGGGTGGAGAGAGCTTAGCCTCCAATTTAGCTATATAATTGCATCTCTCACATATGTTAATGTTTTGTAGTAGGGAAATGGAAGCATTTGCATTCCCTGATACAATAAAATGTTAATTAAAGGATATATGAGGACTCAGGACAAAAACTAAAGTGGGAGGGTTCCTCTCTGATAAGTTGTGTCTGAACAGAGGAATGAGGTTGGAGTGTCCTCTTTCTCCTTTCTAATTTGCATTATATTTAGAACCACAGGCAAAGAAAATAAGGGGCTTAGAAATTCACTGATATAATTGGTCTGTTACTCAAGAAAAGTTGGCTTTATTTGCAGAAAACATTATTTTGTACCTGATAAAACCAAAAAAGGACATCTCATTGTTGTGGAACATTTTGAAAAGGTTCCAAGTCATCTCAATATATAAAATTAATGAAGATTGAAAAAAGGCCTGTAGCTGTAAACTATGTGCCTGCACATGAATTGGTTCAGCAATATCCATATTTATGGGGACATGATAAAATGAAGTATTTAAGAGTATGGATTAAAAAGGATTATTTTATGGCAGTGAAGGATATGTGGGGAGAGACTAAACAAAAGATAATACAAACTTTGAGAAACTGGAAGCTCTTGTGTTTGGATATGGATAAGAAGATACTAATAGTGAAAATGTTTTTAGTCTCTTTAGTTCAGTGGTGTACAACATCCGACCCCGGGGCCAAATCTGGCCCTTGATGCAACATCATCCGGCCCCCAGAGAATAACCAAAAATGTTTAAAAAAAAGTGAAAAAAATGCTATGCCTTACTTCATTCGTGCAATCTTTCCAGCACGTGCTTACTTACCTAATAGACTGCAGTTGCACACACCTCTAATTTTAGCTGCTGAAGTAACTATTCTTTGTTGTTTATAACTTGTAGTCTGTAAAAAGTAGTAGCTTTCTGCAAGAGTTTGTAATAAGTCATGGCTGCAAGCCAGAATAAAGTTAAATGCAAAAGTTGATGTAGAAAACAGGCAATTTCATGACTGTTGTCTTAAGTAAAAATGCCAATCACCTGTACCTATTTTTAACTCGTAATGACTTACTATGTTTTGAGGTGGCCCGCAGATACATTAAGAATTCGTGTAGTGGCCCTCTCCACAAAAAGGTTGTGCACCACTGCTTTAGTTGTAAATACAGGTCAGACATATTTTTATCAGCCATAGTAGAAGTTGTGGACAGTTATTAATAAAGAGTTGAAGGATTTTATCTGAGAGGAGAAAAGGGTAAGGGTCAAGTAGGATAAGTTGATCCTTCCAGTAGAACAAGGTGGTTTAGGATTACCAGATTTGAAGGGATATTTAGAGCTATACAATTAAGGATCATATATATAAAACTAGCAATAAGCTATAATTCAAAGTGGAAAGGGATTATGATGATAAAAGTGGGGAGAAATTTAAGAAATAAGGAGAGAGTGGGATATTAGATGCAGATCATTAAGGAAAATAACAACAATCATACAGAGTATTAAATTCATAAAGTAGCAGAAAGTATTCTAAGAACAAAGCCAACATGAGAATGGAAAAAGAGATTTTGATGATAGCGATGACTGCAATTAGGAGTACAAAGAATGCACAAGAGGGGTCTGGAATTTACCAGAGAAAACTGGGAAAGGAATGAAGGCATTTGGAGCAAATAACCAGAGAGGGAAAGGTAATAAAGTGGGAAGAGACCAAGAATACATTTGGACTGCAGGCTAGAGACTCCCTTCCCTATCAGGGAGTGATATCAGAGTGGAGGCAAAGAGAAAGGGATAACAGAATCCTAAGAGACAGACCTGATCCGGTAGAGTTTTTAGTTGACTCTAGAATGGAAGCTGCTGTTAAAAAGGGGATAATTAGTAGGGCATATAAAACACTGCATGATAACTATAGGAATCAATCAGAAGAGGTTAAAAAAGATTTGGAAGAGAGACTGGATAAGCAATTCACAAGGAAACAATGGGAGGACATACATCTGTCTCCCAAATAAGCAACAAAGTCTAATAAGATTTAAGATTTTTGCTTGGAAGTGTTTGCAAAGGTATTTTTATACCCCAAGCAGACTCCAAATAATTTTTCCTCTGGTAGATGGTAAATGTTGGAGGCATGATAAGGATGAAAGAGGTAACTGGGAACATATGTTTTGGGAGTGCAATGAGTTGACAGAATTTAAAAATCCCCTAAAGAGTACTCTGTCACAAATATTGGGTGAGTAAGTGGGTGTAACTAAGGAAATTATTTTTGAGCTGGAATCTGAATTGCCTAGTGAAGTTTAATTCTGGTGGCTGACAAAAAAGCAATTACTAGAAAATATAAATCAAAGTCTAAACCAACAGTATTTAAATATTGAATATTTTACAGAGGTAAAAGAACCACAGAGGAACTGACATTCCAAGGGTGCAAGCTGAAGGATATATATATATATATATATATATATATATATATATATATATATATATATATATACACACACACACACACACACACACACACACACACACACACACACACACACATACACACAACTGATGGATACGTCTTTGTAAAATAAAGTTTTGGGTTTTTGACATAGACTGTAAACTGTCATTCACTGCAGGTTATCGATGACCAGCACCAATGTGCAATGCCAACTCTCACACAAAGGATGTCAAAAGAAAATTTTATCAAAAGAATGCCATGAATTCTCAACTTTGTGGGTTTCTGCAAGTAAAATATTTACATTAACAACCCCTACTTTCTTGCAGATGACACCTTCATAAGATTTGAACTTTGCACTTATGGTATTACAATGTAATACTGATATCAGGTACATATTGGGCCATATGAATATTTAAATGAAAAAGAAAAAAGTCAAATACATCAGATGAGGGTAGTACCATTGTACAAGGAATTTGTTGAAGGTTGCCATGACTATCAGGAATTTTTAGCTGAGTATATATGCTGTAATTTTCAGCCATACTGTAATAATCTTCACTCTGTGTATAAGATGTTTGCACAGGCACCTCACCTTTTCTAAATACTGTTGATAAATATGTGCATCATATTCCAGTCCTCGGTATGTAACTATAACTTAGAACTTATTTGTCAGACTTTTGTGCACTTCTCATTAGCAGGGATGCTTAACACAACATTGACTGAGCTGTACTGCTAATGAGGCACCCTTGCAAGGCATTAGGTAGCCAACACTCTTGTAATCCCTGCTGCTGTACTGCTCAGGCAGGTGCATGTCATTGTGCAGAAATCAACACCATCTTACCTTCTCAACACTTTGAACAGATTAAGTGATTCAGAAATTATAATGAGTTGGGATCTAATTAACATATTCCACATGCCCAGAGGGATTTATCTACAGCATGTAAACTGAAAGTAGAGCTATGACACTTCCATCATGGTAAAGAAGACTGCCTTGTTCCCCATGTGCTGACAGGCAAAATGCTGACAACATTTTTGATTAGGGCTACAAAAGCTATTTTTGACATTTTACAAAGTATATATTTTTCAACAGAAATACTTGAATATTTTATTTTGTTGC
Source organism: Protopterus annectens (assembly GCF_019279795.1). Classification (NCBI taxonomy): domain Eukaryota; kingdom Metazoa; phylum Chordata; order Ceratodontiformes; family Protopteridae; genus Protopterus; species Protopterus annectens. The sequence continues at coordinate 1,776,318,460 of NC_056728.1, read as the reverse complement.
TAACTACTTGCAGTGAGGTCTGTATACCTGCAGTGTTTCATTTTAATCCTTGTACATCATCTGACGTATTTCATGGGGGTCAGACAACACACATATTTAAGTGCATAGAGTTCTTAAGCATTATTGTAACATGCTTATAATTAGATTATCATTGACTTGAATGAGTTCTTGCATGTTTTCATTACACTGACCACTGTTTCTCTGCTTCTGATGTTTCTGACAACGTAGGAGCTGTATATTCTCGCATTTTCTGTTGTTTGTTTCCTTTAGTAGTTTATACATATTTTTGTATCGATGGGGCATGCATATTGGATATGACCATGCTTACTTTGTTGTTTAGACTGTTTTATTTCTATGTTTCTCACTGACTACATACTGATATATGTTGATCCATAAGTATAGCTGTTTGTACTGCTCCCATATGAGTTATCAGTTATTGATATGCTATTCCTGCATAGGTATCACTGATTTTTACTTTCTGCTTATTTCTGTTTATGTATTATGCAGCAGCAAAGTCTTGTATGTAAGTATGTGTCAGGTACATATCTAAAATGGCTGCAGCAGTCTCTAACATTCTTTGAAGTTTTCATGTGCCTGTATTCCAGCATGTTTTGGAATTTGGAGTTATAGCGAGCACATCATGACTGTGTTTGTTTTATACATTTCTGAATTGTTCGGCTATGTTTTTGCTTCATTAGCATATAGCACAGCTCATTATACAATCATTAGCATACTCTGCTACTAACTCTTGTTTTGCTTCTAGCCATGATGTGACCAGCTGTTTCCTGATTCACAAACTCCCTCGTTGTTACTGCTTGTCATGCATATGATGATGCTGCAATGAGGACCAGGACTACCTGGACCAGATTGTCAGTACATCAACCGTGGGTCCAAACATACTGGATCTGGTCCTCACTAATATGGGAGAGTGCTGCACACCCTCTAGTGTAATATCTTCTCTGGTAAGGTCAGACAACAAAGTGATCCCCTTTAAAGTAAAAGTAAAACCTGGAACCTCAGCTAACCCTGGAATGTTCAGAAACTGCTGTCTGCATAGAACTGTTCACAGAAACCCTATGTAAGACTGTTAACAGCCGCATTGAGGCAGCTGTACTTAGAACTAACTCAATAAACAAGCCACCCTGATGGATTCACAGCATCAATAGGCTTTAGAACAGAAGGAAGAAAATCATGGAAAAACTAGGAGGTGTAGCACTGTGCAGGATATAAGCACTCTCATCAAAATAAACAAACAACTCAAAGAACAAATAAAGTCTGCCAAAGCCAAATTTTAGGTATGTTTTCTTTCCAGGACAACCACAAGGCATTCTTTACTTATGTCTGCAGCCACAAAGGCAATACAGAACTGTGTGAAAAGCTTATTGTAAATGGAGTCACATATACTGAGCCAGAAGCTATAGCAAATCTACTGGCAAACAAATTCAGCTCTAACTTTACTCCTCACACCCCCTCAACCTCTCCTCAGGAAATACCATCAAATATAACTCCCCATACTATAACTAAGGAACAGGTCTTCAATGATGTCTCTAAGGCCAACAACACTGCATCGATAGCTCCTGACAATATACCAGGATGCCTTCTAAATAGTATGAAATATGACCTATCAGGATGTCTGGAATTGCTGTTTAACCACAACCTCCAAACAGGCTTCATGCCTCACATGGGCCAGGTACAGATCCGAGAAACTACAGACCTATAAGTCTCACTAGTCTCATGTATAAAGCCATGGAAAGAATTATCATGGAAATGATGAATAATGACATATGAAGCCCCCAAACTCAGGATCCAACCCAATGTGGTTTCATCAATAGTAGGTCATGCCTAGTCATCCTGGTGGACTTCTTTGAGAAGATCAGCAATGCAGTGGATGAGGGTAAAGCAGTTTACATTGCCTAATTTGACCTGGCCAATGCATTTGATGCAATACTTTACTTAGGCATTATTGATAAACTGAAGCGGTGAGGTAAAAAACATTATGTCACCGAATGGATAGCCAGCTAGCTCACAGACAGGACCCAGGGAGTTAGAAATGGAGTGTCCACTTCTACAAAGAGACCACTCACAAGCAGAGTTTCTCAGGGATTGGTCCTGGGACTGCTTCTTTCTGAAATTTACTTGTCTGAAGTCAAGGTCAATGTCAGTGGCCTCCGGGTGACTAAATTTGCTGACAGCTGCAAATTAGGAGCAGTTATAAAATCCCCCACTGACACTAATGTTCTCCAGGAAGGGCTGACATACACAAATAAATTATTTCAGAGATATGGACTAAAACTAAATGCCAAAAAATGCATAATAGTACCCTTCAGGAAGTCATTTGGCCCTGGTAACTATCATATTAACAACATGCCCCAACAAGTCGCACCTGCTTGTAAATGTTTCACCTCCCAAGGGTACTGGAACTTATCAGAGATTTGGAATGCATGGCTAAGGTTAAAAAGGCTCTTGTGGTCATTACCCTAGTACACACCTATGAACCTATGACCAGGTGTACATGCATCCTGGCCTCAGTATTATAGCTATATCCACTTTGCATTAATTGGCCATGGACATGCAGCGTCATACTTTGTTTCTCCTGTTTGCAGTTCCGTATATAGTTGTCATTAATAGTGGTTGATCCAATAATACCTGATATGCATATCCAGGGGTTTTGACATGTTCTCTAAATTTGTTGAATCAGTTAAGTAATGAATGTCTATGCATATTTTTTGTGTACATGTAATAGGAATGCATAAAATAGGCATGATACCACTACTAAAGTTACTATTTCATAATCTAACTATTTGTTTTAAAGCTGTTTATTTACCTGCTATTGTTTTAAAGCTCTTTATTTACATTTCTTACAGATGTGTATTTATTTTTCCTTTCATTCTCAAAACAGTTGCTAATTTTTCACCTGTCCCACTTCTCTCTCAAGGCCATTAAAACTCCATAGTTATTAAATAACCTGTCAAAATAAGAAAATATTCCTGTGCGCTCCCAGACTACAAATATCTTTGAATTGCTATGTGCATTGTCTATAGGAAAACTAGTACTACACCTTCTTCTTGTAGATACTACAGAAAGAAATAACTAAACTCTAGATAAAATTCATGCTACACTTTTAAACCAAAACTGTCTTCAGCAACAAATCCTAGAATTCATAAAATGGTTGCTCATGTGTAGTGTTTTTGAAGGCTTGCTGATATGAAAGTTTCACTGATGATTAGTGCTAAATGAGCATTGATATTTGATAGAATTAAGAACATCACACAGACAAACCAATCAGTAAAAACTACAAGAAAAACCTAGCCAAGCTAGAGTTTCCACTATGTGATTTCTTAAACCTCTTGCATTAGAGGCACATGGGATATATGCAAATAACCCCTTAAGGATACCACATATTTTAGCTGTATGGCAGTTCTGAATAGCCATGACTTTTTTTTATTTTTAAACGACCTTTTTAGGAAACGACCTTAAAAGAAACAACAGTAGGAGAGCAGATGACGTCAGTGAATACTGGGCTGAACAGATTCAATGACGAAGGTGAGCGGCTTGGCACCAAACGTAAAGGAAATGCACTACCGGTACAGAAGGTCCTAATACAAGAACAACTAGAAACAGCGGTAGTATCAAATGAGCAACAACACACTTCAAGCACTCACAGTGATAGTAATTCCAGTAATCGTCCAGAACAGAGAGAAGAATCGTTTTTTTCAACACTTCCAATAAGGCTAGAGGCATCCACGCATTGTAGAGGATGCTCGAGAAACAGAGCGAAGAGAAAATATTCACAGGAGTCACCAACAAGGGCGAAACGAACATGGTCCCACAAAAAGGATTGTTAGTATGGAACATTTCATCTAGAAAGCTGAAATCAGCAGAAATCACATTACTTGATAAGGGATTGTCTTTTATTCCATCCCAGCGATTGGAGGTAACAGAGACAATTATTAACTTGGAAATGTTTAGTAGGAATTTACAACTTAAAATGATGTTTAAAGATTCATGTGATATTAATGTAAGACAGTTTAAAAAACCTAGTACATACATGCCAAAGAAACACCCTGCTATAGATATGTTTACAAAAATATGTGAAAATGAAGTATTTGAAAAGGTGCAAGAGGATATAAGAGGAAAAACTAAGAAATATAATATAACAAGAGAGGAAAGTGAGGCATTAAGGAATTTACAATCTGACTCCACTATTACCATAAAACCAGCAGATAAGGGCGGCCCCGTGGTGATAATGGATACAGAATTTTACATTAAAAGTATGTATAGTATGTTACAGGAAGAAAAGGTATATTTACCTATAGATAAAGTGCAGCTTAATGAAATTATTAAAGAAGTGGAGTATATATTATACAATAGTTTACTAGAAGGGACAATAGATAAAGAGTTATATGAGTATTTTTCAATGGCAAAACCAGTGATACCCATAATAAATGGAAAACCCAAAGTACATAAACACCCAAGCAAACCCCCATTAAGGCCTATAGTATCAGGAAGAAATTGGCTAACGGAACCTACATCAATTTATATAGAAAAGAGTTTAAGACCTATAGTGGACAATAATCCATATATTTTAAAAGATACCAAGCACTTTCTCCAGGATCTATATGAATTTATGGAAAGTACAAAAGAGAATAGCATCAACTTGATACTAGTAACAATGGATGTATGCTCCTTATTTACATCTATACCGAACAATATTGGTGTAGATATGTTAAGAGAATATTTGTTGGTTGAAGATACATGTAATCATGCAAAGGTAGATCTTATTTGTATGTTGATGGAACTTATTTATTTATTTATTTATTTTATTTATTTATTTAACATTTGTTGACCGGGAATGTCCAACTAGGTTCCACAGAGCCTGTTTTCAGCGGAGGCCTGGGGAGAAATGCTCCAGATGCATGTCTTTGGAACTAGTATTGAAACATAATGTTATGTTATTCGATCACAAAATGCACTTACAGAAGGAAGGGGTGGCAATGAGCACACCAAGCGCAAATAATTATGTGATCTTGGTGATGGCCACATGGGAGAAACAACTTATCATATCAGGAAAATGGAGCCAGATCATCTTTTATAGACGATTTGTAGATGACGTTTTCCTGTTGTGGAGGGGGAATCAAGAACAACTGGAATTATGCCATATACAGTTAAATAGCAGTACAAATTTCTTAAAATTTGAAATGCAATACTCAACATTATCTATACACTTCCTAGATGTTAATATAGAGCAGAAAGAAGGAGGACAATTTAGTACGAATATTCATCGTAAAGATTGTCATAGTAATACACTTCTCCACAGAACTAGCATGCATCCATGACATGTTTTTGATAACATAGTGAAGGGGCAAGCCCTTAGAACATCAAGGCTGACAATAGAGCAGGAAAGTTTTGAAATGGAAATAAAAAGCTTAAAGGAAAGATTAAGTGACAGAGGTTATGAACCAACAAGGATGAATAATATTATTACAGAAAGTACTATGCATAGAAATGACATTGGGAAATCTTATTACTCTACTAGAGTTAAACAGAAATGTAAAAATGATAAGGTTAATAAACAAGTAGTAAGGGTGCCAACATACTATGCTAGTAATAGTAATTTACTCACTGATACAGTTAAGAAGTATTGGTCGATATTGACTCAAGATCCAGAAATAAGACCGCTAATAGGTGAAACACCAACATTCATGTTTAGAAATAAAAAATCATTGAAGAGAATGCTCTGTTGCAAACATGAATCAATAGAAAATAATGTAAATTTGATAGGCACATTACCATGTGCCAGTTGTAACCAATGTCAATTTATTGAACAGAATAATAACTTTGTGCACCCAGACACACAGCATACATATATATTTAAAGTGAAGGCTAACTGTAATAGTAAAGATGTTATATATTTTGCTGTCTGTCAAATATGCTCATCTTTCTATGTGGGAAAAACGAATAAGGAACTTAGATTTCGTATCCGTGAGCGCCTGCTACATATAAGGAAGGGCATGCTGACAAATGCCCTAGCAAAACATGTAGTTCAAAGTGGGCAAACCCACTTTTTTAAATTTCAAATTGTGGAACAGGTTTTATCAAATGAAAGAGGGGGTGATTTGATAAATAAAATGGAAACCTCAGAAACTAGATGGATAGTTAGACTAAGGGCTGATAGAGGCAAAGGCCTCAATGAAAGGATACCAATGAAGCCCATTTTAAAGAATAGGGCTCTTTTTAAATAAGTTTATCTTATATGAGTAAAAAATAAAAATAAAGTGTTGTACATATATTTCATATGTTCATATTTGTTATGCTTTTATTTTTCATACCACTTTTTATCTTGTCTTAAGATAGAAATGAATTTTGTATCTTAAAGTTGTATCAGGAATTTTAGTAAGGTTGTGTATGGCTTTAATTCTAAATAGGATAATTGTTACAGATTTATTGCATTTAATTATTGAGTATATTTATATGGGATCACAACCAAATGTATTTATGGTCTGATGAAGTGGTGTGATACAACCATGAAAGCGCTAACCTTGTTTAACTGACCTCTATGGAAGATTAAAGTTTGTCTTACTTCATTTTAAACTGGAAGGACTGACAGTGAGATTTATTTGCCTATGGTTGAAGTATTGGCCTTTTTCTGTGGAATATTTAACATGAAGTGTTTATATATGATACCTGAGTGTGGGATGGTGTCAAATGACTTTGTGAGGCTTAGCTATGTGGTGTGCACTGTTTTGCCATTATCTATTACTTCAGTAACATTTTGAAAGACGTCAAGCAGGTTATGTAGACAGGATCTGCCCTTGATGAGTCCAATCTAGGTCAGGTTGAGAGTTACTCATATTCTTATATATTAATCCCATAATGATGTTTTTCACAGGCTTACATATCAAACTGGTTAAGCTTATAAGTCTGTAATTAACCATGTTCATTGAAGGAATGACTGAATATGAATGAAAGGCTGTCCTCCATTAATTCAGTATGAAGCCAGCCTCTTTTGAAGCTGATATTGAATAGCTTTTGCAGGGGATCAGACAAGTCATTTTTCAGGCTGACCTGTAATGCAGCATGGTATGTTATCTGGTCACACAGATGTAGTAGGGTTTAGATAGGTCTTGGGTAATTTGAATGGAGGCTGTATATGTGATTATATGATCAGAGAATATTGGAAGAGGCTAAATTTGCCCACTAGTGCATTGTCTAGGGTCTATGTTAAATATTTGAACATCCAAAACGTCGAACGTTACATGGTCGAGACCAAATGTTCGACATTTAGATGTTCGAATATTAAATTAAAAAAAAGAAAAACACACCTTAACAGTGCGAACAGGGGGGTAAGCCCCCCTGCACCCCCCACACCCCCTACTTAAATATCTCCACTCTGAGACCACACTTCAATGCAGAAAAGGGAAATTCTCCCATTCTGCACTGTACGGTGCCGTAAAAAGTTAATCTTTGAACAATTAAAATTTTGAATGTTTGGTCTCGACCATGTAACAGTCAATATTTTAAGCATTTGAAGAATTGACATAGACCCCATTGGCTATATCCTCTGGGTCTGAGTATGTGATATCATTTACACACAGTGTAATCATCACAGTGCATTTCTTTGGCCGGTCCCAAGCCTGGATAAATGGGGAGGATTGCGTCAGGAAAGGCATCCGGCATAAAACTTCGCCAAATCATTTCATGCAATCACCAGTAAATATTTCCATACCAGATCGGTCGAGGCCCGGGTTAACAACGACCACCACCAGTACTGTTAGCCAACAGGGTGCTGGCAGAAATTGGGCTACTGTTGGCCGAAAGAGGAGAAGAGGCGGAAGGCATGACCGAAGGCAGGAAGAGAGGAGAAAGGCTAGGAAAGTGGTAGTGAGGGTCGGAACTTTGAATGTTGGCAGTATGACTGGTATAGGGAGAGAGCTAGCTGATATGATGGACAGAAGAAAGGTGGATATATTGTGTGTGCAAGAGACTAGATGGAAGGGGAGTAAGGCTAGGTGTATCGGAGGTGGGTTCAAATTGTTTTATCATGGTGTGGATGGGGGGAGAAATGGCGTATGAGTTATTCTGAAGGAACAGTATGCGAAGAGTGTTTTGGAGGTAAAAATAGTGTCGGATAGATGATGTTTATGAAGCTGGAAATTGATGGTGTAATGATAAATGTTGTTAGTGCATATGCTCCACAAGTTGGGTGTGCAATGGATGAGAAAGAAAAATTTTGGAGTGAATTGGATGAAGTGGTGATGACTGTACCTAAGGGTGAGAGAGTGGTGATTGGAGCAGATTTCAATGGGCATGTTGGTGAAGGGAACAGAGGGAATGAGGAAGTGATGGGTAGGTATGGTGTTAAACAAAGGAATGCGGAAGGTCAGATGGTAGTGGATTTTGCTAAAAGGATGTGGTGAATATGTATTTTAACAAGGGGAGGAGCATAGGGTGACATACAAGAGTGGAGGAAGATGCACACAGGTGGATTATATTTTATGTAGGAGGGCCAGTTTGAAGGAGATTGGAGACTGTAAAGTGGTAAACGGAGAAAGTGTAGTTAGGCAGCAGAGGATGGTGGTTTGTAGGATGATGTTGGTGATCAAGAAGAGGAGGAGGAGTGTGAGGGCAGCACCAAGGATCAAATGGTGGAAATTGAAAAAGGGTAATTGTGAGGTGGAGTTCAGGGATGAGTTAAGACAGGCACTGGGTGGCAGTGAAGAGTTACCAAATAGCTGGGTAACTACAGCAGAGCTAGTAAGGGACACGGCTAGAAAGGTGCTTGGTATCACATCAGGACAGAGGAAGGACGACAAGGAGACATGGTGGTGGAATGAGGAAGTACAGTAGAGTATACAGAGAAAGAAGTTGGCAAAGAAGAAGTGGGATTGTCAGAGAGATGAAGAAAGTAGACAGGAGTATAAGGAGATGAAGTGCATGGCAAAGAGAGAGGTGGCAAAGGCTAAGGATAAGGCATATGAAGAGTTGTATGAAAGGTTGGACACTAAGGAGGGAGAAAAGGACCTGTACCAATTGGCTAGACAGAGGGACCGAGCTAGGAAAGATGTGCAGCAGGTAAGGGTGATAAAGGATAATGAGGGAAACATACTCACAAGCGAGGAGAGTGTGTTGAGGAGATGGAAAGAGTACTTTGAGGGGTTGATGAATGAAGAGAATGAGAGGGAGAGAAGGTTGGATGATGTAGGGATAGTGAATCATGAAGTACAATGGATTAGCAAGGAGGAAGTAAGGATAGCTATGAAGAGAATGATGAATGGAAAGGCTGTTGGCCCAGATGACATACCTGTGGAAGCATGGAGGTGCTTAGGTGAAATGGCAGTGGAGTTTTTAACCAGATTGTTTAATGAAATCTTAGAAAGTGAGAGGATGCCTGAGGAATGGAGAAAAAGTGTTTTGGTACCGATTTTTAAGAATAAGGGTGATGTGCAGAGCTGTAGTAACTATAGAGGGATTAAATTGATCAGTCACAGCATGAAGTTATGGGAAAGAGTAGTGAAAGCTAGGTTAAGAAAGTATGTGATGATTAGTGAAAATCAGTATGGTTTCATGCCGGGAAAGAGCACTACAGATGTGATGTTTGCTCTGAGAGTGTTGATGGAGAAGTACAGAGAATGTCAGAAGGAGTTGCATTGTGTTTTTGTAGACTTAGAGAAAGCATATGACAGGGTGCCTAGAGAGGAGTTGTGATATTGTATGAGAAAATCAGGAGTGTCAGAGAAGTATGTAAGAGTGGTACAGGATATGTACGAGGGTAGTGTGACAGCGGTGAAGTCTGTGGTGGGAGTGACGGATGCGTTTAAGGTGGAGGTGGGGTTACATCAAGGATCAGCTTTGAGCCCTTTCTTATTTGCAATGATGATGGACAGGTTGACAAATGAGATCAGACAGGAGTCCCCATGGACTATGATGTTTGCAGATGACATTGTGATCTGTAGTGAGAGTAGGGAACAGATGGAGGACACCCTGGAGAGATGGAGATATGCTCTATAGAGAAGAGGAATGAAGGTCAGCAGGACTAAGACAGAATATATGTGTGTGAATGAAAGGGAGGATAGAGTAATGGTGAGGATGCAAGGAGTAGAGGAGGCGAAGGTGGATGAGTTTAAATACTTGGGGTCAATAGTTCAGAGTAACGGTGAGTGTAGAAGAGAGGTGAAGAAGAGAGTACAGGCAGGATGGAGTGGATAGAAAAGAGTGTGAGGAGTGATTTGTGACAGACGAGTACCTGTAAGAGTGAAAGGGATGGTCTACAAGAGGGTAGTGAGACCACCTATGTTATATGGGCTGGAGACAGTGGCATTGACAAAAAGGCAGGAGTTTGAGCTGGATGTGGCAGAGTTAAAGATGTTAAGATTTGCACTGGGTGTGATGAGGGTGGACAGGATTAGGAATAAGTATATTAGAGGGTCATCCCAGGTTGGAAGGTTTGGAGACAAAGCCAGAAAGGCAAGATTACGTTGGTTTGGACATGTGTTGAGGAGGGATGCTGAGTATATTGGGATAAAGATGCTAAGGATGAAGCTACCAGGTAACAGGAAAAGAGGAAGGCCTAAGATAAGGTTTATGGATGTGGTGAGAGAGGACATGCAGGTGGTTGGTGTGACAGAGCAAGATGCAGAGGACAGGAAGAAAGGGAAACAGGTGATCCACTGTGGCGACCCCTAATGGGAACAGCCAAAAGAAGATGATGTAATCATCACAGTGCTGGTCCAGAGTTCTCTGTTTAGTTTAGCAGGAGCATTTTTGGCATCTTGAGAGTTAGATTTATTGTTGTGTAAAAAAAAGTCTTTTTTTTTCTTTTATTATAGATGCTGTTAATGTTTGGGTTCCACCACAGGGGTTTATATTTGAATTTGGCATTGTATTTATCTCAGAGGGAAGGATGTGTTTATGCAGCTATTTACATATACATAAATCTGTCAGTGAAGTATTCCACATAAGAAATTAATAAATGGGGTCAGCACTATGGAAGGGGCTTTTGAATTTTACCAAGTCATCACTCATTTTTAGTAGATTAGCTTTTGCATAATCTCTGAATACAAAGGTATTAGAAGATGCGTCAGGCTTCAGTCTTATTGTGAATGTCATTGATTTGTGGTCTGATCTGACAGGGGAGAAAGTTACAATTGGTGAGGAGCAAAGCTGCCCCATACTGTTAAGGATCAAATCCATGATTTTATATACCTTGGTTGGGGTGCAGACTAACTAGTCCATGGAATTTGTATTTGATGAAGTCCAGAAATTTCTGGTTGTACTTGTTTGAGGATGTATAAGTCTCCCAGTTTATCAAGTGGTAGTTGAAGTCTTCTAGGAGAATGGCATTTGGATTAATGCATAGGCACTCCATACTAGTTAAATAGGTGGTATGGACCAAGGGGGGGCATGGAGGAAGGTCCTTTTGTTAGCTATAATATGATAAGGGTTTAAGTAGTAGATGGTTGTCAATAAAAATGAGACAACTGCCACCTTGTCTCACGATGCCAGTTTCAATCAGACTGGTTACAGAGACAGCTGGAAAATGCAACTCTATCATTGCAGGTGCTTATTAATGTGGGCTGGTGAGGGTTGTTGCATTTATGTTTACAAAGCTGATTTACTGGAGATGTTACCTGTCTAAAACAATCTAAATCTAGACACAAAGAGCAAGTCTAATGGGAATTAGAGCCTTTCCACACAAATATTGACTATTTAAATTACAATATAAATTTGGGAGTAGGTTGTAGAGAGAAATATATACCTGCATCTATACAATGTAGTTAGATGTGCTGCTGGGTGATGGGCAGTATTGCACTAAATCAAGTTATTTAAAACACATAACATAAGCAACATAAAGCTCAACAGAGCATACCAAACAGTAACAAGACATTTCAATTTATCCTTTTTTTGTAAGTAAAGCCCACAACTGGCTTAGAAACCTTCTTCTGTCATCAGAAGGTGCAAGTAAACTAATTTTAACAAAAACTTACTAATTTAGTGGGAAAAACAGTGCAAGCACTATCAGTGCACTCAATATTAATCAACTATATCAAGGGTCATTTTTAATATATGTATGTATGTGTATATATATATATATATATATATATATATATATATATATATATATATATATATATATATATATATATATATATATGTATAGATCCCTATCACAACACCGACACGCCACAAACCCGACACCCAAAACACCAACACCAAAAGACCGAAAATGCACAAAACCGACAACTCACAAAACCGAACACCATAACACCGACACCCAAAACATCGACACACAAAACATAAACTACATATTACACACAACTATACATGCACTAACCGTAACCCAAACCCTAACCCTAAGGTCCGACACTACCGCACACTTACCCTACCCTCAACCTAACCCTAACTCACTTAACCCGCCACTAAACCTACAGTCCGTCACTATCGCACACTTACCCTACCCGCACCCTAACCCTAACTCACTTAACCCGCCACTAAACCTAAAGTCCATCACTATCGCACACTTACCCTACCCGCACCCTAACCCTAACTCACTTAACCCGCCCTTAAACCTAAACTCCGTCACTATCGCACACTTACCTTACCCGCACCCTAAGTCCGACACTACCACACACTCACCTTTCCTGCACCCTAACCCTAAATCCCTCACTATCTCACACTTACCTGTCCACTCCCTAACGCTAAATCCCTCACTATCGCACACTTACCGACTTGCGCTCACATGTTGCCCATGTCAGTGTTTCGGCTGTCGGGATTTCACCTTGTCGATCATCTCTCTCGTCGGTCTTCTCGAGTCGGTCTTCTGAGCGTCGGTGTTTTGGTGTGTTGATTAAGTCAAGGGGACCCATATATATATATATATATATATATATATATATATATATATATATATATATATATCAACTTTACACATGAAGCACATAAAAAATACATACTCAGACTTCACAAAAACAATTATATTTGTATAAGTCAATCCTACAGAAATAAAGTTTAACAAATGTAGAATGAAAAAAGACTAAAATGATGTATTATTAATATGAAAAAAAGAAACTTATGACCACAGCCAGGCAAATGACTACTAGCAACAGTGGGGAGGTCATACAGCAAGCTTTTTGGAAGATTTTCAAAAAACTGAGACTGTATTAATTACTGTTTGGTAAAAAATAGATATTTTATACAGAATGATAACGTACAGTCAGATAAACTATTTTGTAACAAAGTCCAGAGACTGTTTTAAGGTACTTATTAAGATTGCTAAGAACATATAGCACATCTTGTTTACAGACAATTATATTAAAGGTAATGTGGGGAATCCATGAATGTACTGTGATGAGTACATCTCATTGTACACATGTACCCATTCCATATGCAGCAACCTGCCTTAACAAGATACTGAATGATGCTCTAGCATAGAATGTGCAGCATCATGCAGGGGTGGCCCTGTGACTATTATGAATGCTAAAGATGCAGTCCAAGGCAGAGGCGTATGTGCTGTCTCTCCTGAAACCATCTCCAAGAAGGCATCGACACAACAAGAGATTCAATAAATCATTCAGTCGTATAGATCAGCATGGTCTGCCCCACCATGTCACAGAATTCAACATGACCATAAGGCTATGTTCTACTACCCACTACATCGATGGTACCAGGTTTGGGGGTGGGGGAGTCACTAGGCTCCAGGTATAACTTATCAGTGAAGTGCCTTAATGGCACCTGCAGCAGTACTGGGACTGGGAAGTTGGGGGAAACACCAGCTATCAGGGATATATATTATTAAAGTGCCATTATGGCACTAGCATTGGTACAGAGATAAGGGGATGGGGAATCACTAGACACCAGATATAACTGAGGATTACAGTGCCAGAACAGCACAGACATCAGTATAGGGATCAGTGGGGTTGGAGGAAACACTAGACACCAGGGATTCAGCAAATGTGCCATAATGACACTTAAACTATTACAGTGATCTGGTCTGAGGGGAACCAGGAAGTAAAGTACAAAGACTGCAGTGTGTGTGTGTGTGTGTGTGTGTGTGTGTGTGTGTGTGTGTGTGTGTGTGTGTGTGTGTGTTTTAATATGTATCTGTCTGTGTGGAACAGTGCCTATTGAACAGCAGTTTACTACCAGGGCAGTTGTAAATGCAATTCAGAGACTTGCAAATTAGCTGATAATGAGGTCTTACCACATTGCCATTAACATGTATCTGAATTGCATATTAGCTCGTTATGGTAGCAGGACATTTTTAGCATGAACTGTGTGGCTCTAGGCCCTTTAATAAATTCCCAGTGATATTTTATCCCCTTTTAACTCTTCATACTGTTAAGGACCAATCTTAGCAGACATATTAATTCATAGCTGTTTTGTGCACCCCTCTATCTTTACTGACAAAATTCTATTAATTATCAGTAATTTGGTTCATAATTATTCTGGTGGACACTGCAGTGTTTACTAATACATTATTACAGATTACACTGTCAGGATTAAGGGCAGAGAAGTTATATAACACCATAAGGCATCCTATGACGCTGCTAATGTTGTGTGCCTGTTACTGTGTAATTGGAGCCTAGCAGACACTGAGGAAACTCAGAGGAACTTTAATACTAGACTCAATGAGCTATGCAGAAATATAAAGAAAAAATGTCACCTACTTGTAGAACATAATTACATATGTTCTGAATTCTGACTATATTTTTCTTTTCTCTGCAGCTGACCATTAGCTGCACCAGCTCCTCTCCTTATTCACTGGGTCTACTGGACTCACATTAGCCTCTCCCAGGCTAAACCCAACCACTGTCAGTGAAGAGATCAGGAACATTGGTGCAGCATCATACTGCTGGCAGGGAGTCCTCTAAGTCCCACCCTCTCATGGTATCGTTACCAGATCTTCAGTTGCTGCCATTAGGAGTGGCATGTGTGCTTCCACTCATATGCAGCCTCTCAACTAACTGGCTCACCTCTTATACAGCACTGAATTTGCCAGGCCTGTATGCTGCTCACTGCAGTGAGTCTAGGATGCCATTGACCCCTCATTATGGGTGAGCCAACACTGAATGATGACTCTCACCTTTCAGCTGTTAGCCCCTCTAGTGTCCATGCTGCTAATCAAACATGGATTATCTGGGGCACTGGAAGGGCTTTATCCCTCTGTATCATGGGGCCTCCTGAATTCAGAATCTTAAAACTAGATTTTTTTTATTCACTAAGTCAGGCAGATGTGAAGCTGATGCAAAGATTTTGATGTGTAAGGAAGAAGTTTGTTTCATTCTATAATTAAATTTAAAATAATACAATAATAAATCAATAATAACTAAAATAGTAAAATAATTGCAATAAAATAATTATTGATTCTAAATAAACTGGGAATAAACCCCTATGTCACCCAATGAATTGCCAACAGATGGGATGCAGATAATCAAAACAGTGGAAGCTACCTCCACAAAGAGACCAGTCACCATTGGAGTCTTCCGGGGTTCTTTGCTGGGACATCTCCTGTTCAACATCTACTTTTCTAAAGTAAAAGTCATTACCAAATGGCTGATTATGTTTGCAGATGACTGCAAGCTAGGAGCAGTTATTGAATTTCCAGAAGACTTAGCCATCCTGTAGGAAGGCTTGTTCAAAATAAAGAACTGGTGCCAAAATCATGGTTTGAAACTAAATACCAAAAAATCCATTATTGTATCCTTTAGGAAATATTCTGCTCCAGGAAACTACAGTATTGACAAAACGGTCCTATGAGGTAATCCAGTTGTTCAGGATTTGGGAGCTTATGTGGACAGTGACCTAACGTTTGACCACTACATGTCTATTGTTTGTAAGAAAGCGCTTCTGTATTGCACAACTTGTAAACAAAGGAATTGTCCCTAGATCTATGGATGACAATGTCCCCCTTTACTCAGCCCTCATTAAGTCAGTCATTGAATATAATACCCCCTTTTGGCATGTATCTGTCCAGACATATGCAACAACTGGAATGCCTGCAGAGATACCTTACTGAAAAAAATACAAGACCTAAACAACATGTCCTACATGGACCAACTCGAATCCCTGTCACTATACTTGGTACCATACAGACCGCTAAGAGGTGACCTGTGTCTGGCATACAGACATCCACCAACCCATTACTGATGGATTTACTGCACATCATCTGGTCAAATGGCAACAAAAATACTTATTCTAGGGACCTACACCTCTTCTACAACATCAATAGAATGGTTTGGAGGGACAAGTATATCTCTCAGAGGATACCGCTGATATTGAACAAACTCCCCATCCACATAAAACAAAGTTCATCCCTTTCCATATTCAATTGTAACATAGACCTAAGGATAGGAAACAGAAAATGTACCCTAGGACTGCCCCGTGTACTACTAATGGAGAGAGGCAGCTCCTAAATGCTTTCTCCCATGCATGGGTCCCCTCAAAGTATCTATGGTATGATATGATCCCAATTATTCTCATTAGGGGTAATAAATAATTATTGCCCATAGCATGGGTAAGACTAATCTATAACCAAATGGGATAGCCTAGTACTTACCTATGAACCTATAATTTGATGTCTTGCATTCTACAGAGTCAAACAATGAATTAAACTGGGGCCTCATGATGGGCTGATAATTAAATTACTTAGTAGTAGGTACTAGCTATGCCTCTTTTGCATGTCTAATTTAATGTTTAATCCTTGCATTTGCTTTTATTCCTCTTGAAGGCCATGTGGCTGAGGCACCAAGGTATTACGTACCTTATAGTTTTTTTTCTCTGCATATCAGTTATTTTAATGTTATTTTTATGTATTTTTTGCTTTGCCACTTGTCCATTCAGTATGATGTTATCTAATAAATTTCCACCATTACTAGCATTCATATAACTGGGTATATGCCTGTGCCTGCTGCCTTTGGAAATAAAAGCACATTTACTTCCTAGTTTTAATAGTTATACTATACCTGTATTCTGTACTTACAGAGGGGACTACTATAAGCTCATAAGTCCCAGGTGCTCAATGACTACTGTCTGTCAGCCAGGGAGTCGGATGTCTAGGAGCTCATGTGAACTGCCTCTCATGCTCACACTCAGCTAAATGTTCAAGTAAGGAGCAGCAGTCATGCAAGAAAAATGGAGCTGCCTCACCCCATCTAAACATAGCAACTGAGTTCAAGCAAGGTAAATGCAGCACCCAGAGAGACAGGGAGGGAGTGAGAGGGGGTGGAGTGTAGATCAGGGTCACAGGCAGTGGTTGGGGGTGAGACTTAGGTGTAGGGATAGGGGAGTTTAGGATTAGGTAGTGACTGGAGACTTTAGGATTAGGAAGCAGGAGATGAGTTTTAAGCTTAGGGAGCAGGGGCAGTTTTAAGGTTATGAAGCAGGAAGAAAGCTTAGGATAAGGGAGTGATTGGTGAATTTAGGTTTAGGGAGGAGAAGAGGAGTTTTAGGTTTAGAGAACAGGAAGGGAGTTTAAAATTAGGGAGAAACAGTGGAGTTTTAGGGTTAGTGAGCAATCAGGGAATTAATGGTTTAGTAAGGAGGGGACTAAAGTTTTAAGTTTAGGGAGTAAGTGAGGACTTTGGGGTTAGAGAGTGGGTGGGTAGTGCTATGGTTAGGGTTAGGGTCTGGATGGATGTTTTGGGGTTAGAGTTAGGGTTTTTGCAGGGCTGTGTAGGGTCAGATGGTGAAAGAGTTAAGTAATTAACTAGGCATGGGCTATGTGGAATTAAGGCATTTGCCATTTAGAGCAAGTTGCAGTGAGAAAGTGTGTTGCTAGCTACTAGCATCCGAGAAGGTACAGTAGAGTCATTACAGAGGAAGAATGTCTCAACATTTAACCTGAAGGGGAGTGACAGACCATGTGTGAGTGGAATGACCCAGGATAAGACTTCCATTCTTCTATCGGTGCTTGTTTTTTTCCTTTTTTGACATAATTTTACTACAGGATCCTCATATGTATATTCTGTTTATTATGTATGTTGTCCTTTTTTCTCTGTTATTTATATCTACTTATCCTACTTAATTTTTCCTCTTATATTTATCAGTTTATCCTGCTGCAACCCTTCATTGCTACAACTTTTCTTTGTACCTTCTACTGTTGTTACTCTAGTCTATTGTATACATATTAATGATAATAACAGGCTATAGTATGCATGCAACAGCTTCAAAATGGTTTCCCTTCCACAGTGGAAATTATTATTAATTTGTCATTTGATAGTTGTACTCAGTGTGTGTTAATTCTGTGCTTTGTTTGCTCGGCAGGCATTTTATACTGTTTTTTATTTGTATGCAAAACTACTTGGAGTCATAGTAGATGACAAACTTCAATTCAACCTCCACTTACTCCAATGCATAAAGAAAACACATCAAAAACTCGGTCTACTTTATCGAAACAAAAAATATCTCACCCCAGAGGCTAGACTGACACTTGGACAGGCACTACTCCTCCCCTCCCTCCTTTACGCTGCCCCTATTCTCACCAACATACAAGTCACCACCCTGAATAAACTACAACAAACCTATCACAAAATAGCTAGATTCATCACCAGCACACCATACAACACTTACCATTGTATTGCATTAAACTCTCTCCAATGGCCAGAACTCCCCCAACAACTGCTTCTATCTCAATTTCAAATACTACACTCTTTTTAAACTGGAATGAATTTTATGATAGAACTTCATGTATGTATTTTATGTATTAACAACTTTGTAATTGTTCTCTTCTATACTCAACTTTGTTATTGTTTGTACTCAACTTTGTTATTATTAACAGCTTTGTAAATCCTTCAACTATGTTGGTACTATACTTCTGCATGCAATCACTATACTATTATGCAATTTTCTGGAGCTTTTCTACTCGAGTCTCCACTGAAAATGGGCCAAAAGCCCCGTTGGACTAACCCGGTTAACAAATGACAATAAATAAATAAGTAAATATGCATTTATTTCATTATTACTTTTTTATTATCTTTGCTTTTTGAGTCAGGTAAGATCTGGAAAGGGTCTCCATGTCAGTTCATTCACCTGGCTAACAAGAAAGCAGATATATTTTTATTTTATAGAGTATATAGAGTATTTTTCCAATAGATTTGTTTGGTTGATATGTGTCTAGTAGCTGTTGGTTTGATGTACGGAGGGTCCAGGAGAAGGAAAAAATAAAAACTTTTCTACTTAACTCCAAGACTTGCTCTTGTCATAAACCCACCTAGTCTCCCTCTCCTGTCTCACACTTTGCTACACACCATTCTGAAGAAGAAGAAGAAGGAAAAAAAACATTTTTTTTTTATGATAGAACTTCATGTATGTATTTTATGTATTAACAACTTTGTAATTGTTCTCTTCTATACTCAACTTTGTTATTGTTTGTACTCAACTTTGTTATTATTAACAGCTTTGTAAATCCTTCAACTATGTTAGTACTATACTTCTGCATGCAATCACTATACTATTATGCAATTTTCTGGAGCTTTTCTACTCGAGTCTCCACTGAAAATGGGCCAAAAGCCCAGTTGGACTAACTCGGTTAACAAATGACAATAAATAAATAAGTAAATATGCATTTATTTCATTATTACTTTTTTTATTATCTTTGCTTTTTGAGTCAGGTAAGATCTGGAAAGGGTCTCCATGTCAGTTCATTCACCTGGCTAACAAGAAAGCAGATATAAATAAATTCAAGATATAAACAGATTGTATTCATAAGAGGAAAGGAGTTGTTATCATAAATAAGAGAAGGTACTTGAGGTCATCCCTGCCTGTCCGTTTGTAAGGGCAAGGAAAAGGTATTTCAGTTTATTCCTAGACTTACTAAAGTACAAGAAGAAGGTATTTCAGTTTATTCCTAGACTTACTAAAGTACAAGAAGAAGGTATTTCAGTTTATTCCTAGACTTACTAAAGTACAAGAAGAAGGTATTTCAGTTTATTCCTAGACTTACTAAAGTACAAGAAGAAGGTATTTCAGTTTATTCCTAGACTTACTAAAGTACAAGAAGAAGGTATTTCAGTTTATTCCTAGACTTACTAAAGTACAAGAAGAAGGTATTTCAGTTTATTCCTAGACTTACTAAAGTACAAGAAGAAGGTATTTCAGTTTATTCCTAGACTTACTAAAGTACAAGAAGAAGGTATTTCAGTTTATTCCTAGACTTACTAAAGTACAAGAAGAAGGTATTTCAGTTTATCCCTAGACTTACTAAAGTACAAGAAGAAGGTATTTCAGTTTATTCCTAGACTTACTAAAGTACAAGAAGAAGGTATTTCAGTTTATCCCTAGACTTACTAAAGTACAAGAAGAAGGTATTTCAGTTTATTCCTAGACTTACTAAAGTACAAGAAGAAGGTATTTCAGTTTATTCCTAGACTTACTAAAGTACAAGAAGAAGGTATTTCAGTTTATTCCTAGACTTACTAAAGTACAAGAAGAAGGTATTTCAGTTTATTCCTAGACTTACTAAAGTACAAGAAGAAGGTATTTCAGTTTATTCCTAGACTTGCTAAAGTACAAGAAGAAGGTATTTCATTTTATCCCTGCTTGTATGGAAGAGTAAAGAGAAGCTACATGGACTTAGTTCTGTCTTTGTGGGCCTTATAAATATTCTTCATTTATTATAAGTCAGCTATTTTTCCAACACTCAGTGTTTAAGGGACTATTGTATGACTTGAACTGAACTTGCTAAACCCTGCTTGTAACAGAATACTGCATCGGAAAGAATACTGCTTGAGTTAAACTAAATTTTACAAAATACATCTGACTTATTTGCTGTGGCTGAGTTTTGTTTTGCAAAAATGCAAGCATTTATTTTATTCCATTCATTCATCATGAAAATAAACTGAACTTAAAATATAAACTGTTGGGTTCAGCATTTATTTCTGTTATATAATGTAGGTATAGCTCACCTTTTAGATCAGAATGCATATACTATCTCTGACAGAATCAACTTCTTTGAGATTAAGAGATAGTTTAAAGTGGTGTCCACCAATGTCTTTCAAAAATACCACCTTTCTTGGCATACAGGCATAAAGCCCTGACTGTGTCCCAGGCAGCCCAGGTTTGACTGGTAGCTGAGCTGTCAGTGGAGTTGGCATGGGAGAGGTGAATGACAGGGCTTAAAGCTTCATACTTTATTTCAGAGAGCAGGGAGGGGCATGTGCTCATGAGTGCACTCTCCACAGTAGAATCCCTTGAAGACTAGGAAGAATATGTAGGTGTTTCTCTAAAAGAGGGCAGGGCCAATTGACTGAGTTGTGTAGAAGCCTGACATGCATTGCAAAGACCCATTGAACACCAGCCTGTAAGACAAGAATGAGCATTTGTGGGAGTTAGGGCTTAAAAAATGAAGGAAAAAAAAGAACAACTTTCTTAGTGATGGGTCCTCTTGATTGGATCTCACGTTCATAGGTGTAATGAATGGGCATTTGGCCAACGTTCAGATGGATGACAGGAAGCCAGGGCAAAAAGAAAATAAAAATAAAGTTTTTCACTAAAGGACACCATTATTTTGACTTTTTGCCCCTACTCCCTGCCAGCCATCTGACCTACCTTGGTCAAATGCCCATTCATTCTCCTTCTACCTTGGCTAAAGCTGCTTAAGAATTTGTTATTTGTTTAATCCTCCATGTCACCCAGTAATTAATGTTTCTTAAAATATTCTGTGAAACTAGATTCATCTGTTAGAGATACTATTGATTTCTCTAAATTAGACATTTTTGGTTGGAATTAACATTATTTCTAAGCCACAGTAGATGTGAAATAATTTTGCATCAGTATAAAGTTGCACAATGATGTTCTGCAGGTACAGCTATTATCTAGGGTCCAACTTCACATCACATCTTTTTTACTAGCTTTTGTTGGCCAGATCTAACATTATATAAAATTACGTCAAGTTATGCTCTTGTATGTTATTTTATTCATGGGTCTGTTTAAATTAGAATGTGGGCTGGATTCATGAACGATTTATTTCCAAGCTGCTATCATGTGCAAGTTCCACCACGACACACACATGATAGCCTGCCATTTTGTGTTCACTAAATGTCTCTGCGTGTCATGTAGAGCTGCTAAACAAAGGAAAACAGCACAGTATGCTAATTAAAGCATAAGCAGATGAATTACATGTAAATGAAACAATCCAATATGGCAAAGCCATTCAGAAAGCTATAAAGTAACCATGTAGAGCTAATGTAGCCTTTGGCTATGAACACAAAAATGAACTGAAATACAGCCACCATAATACTGAGAAAAAAAGCAGTGTTGGAGCCTGCTGCTACTCTCTTGCATGTGTATATGAAACAGGCTCAAATCTATGCTGCTGATGCTGCAGACAGACCTCATCCAATGAGAAGAAAGATTTTCTGACCCCATTAACATATAATGGACTGCATGATATTGAAATAGTATGATGATACAGGGATGATAGAGAAACACTATAGGAAATCTGCAACCTCTGCCAACCCCACCTCAAACCAAGGGGAAATTGAGGGACCCTATACCAGTGGAAACTAAGGTATATGTAGCATTAAGAATATTAGCAATTAGTACATTCCACAGCTCCACAGGGGGTATAGTAAAGGTGGCACAGGCCTCAGCCTCCAGAATATTTCACCAGTATCTAAATGCTATGCTACAACGTGCATCTATTTTCCATGCACACAAGAGGAGAGAGAGCAAGAACAATGCTAGACTTCTATGCTGTAGCACACTTCCCTGAAGTCTTGGAGGCCAGAGACTGCCCTCACATAGAAATAAAAGTCCCATCTGGTGAACAGGGAAAGACATACATCAAGAGAAAGGGGTTCCACTCAGTCATTTGTCAGGCTGTTTGTAATGCCCAAGGGATCATCCTCAGTTTCTGTGCAGGCAACCTAGGTAGTTATCACAACTCACACATATGGCATATATCATGGCTTTACACAAGTTTTGCCAAGGGTAATGTCCCACAAGGCCATCTAATGGGTGATGCAGGTTATGCACTGAAACCATGGTCCATGACACCCATCAGAAATGCCCACACACCCACAAAAGAAGGAGACAACAATGCCCACACTCAAACAGGAAACATCATAGACTATGTGTTTGGCATGCTGAAGTCATGTATCCACTGTCTAGGTACCTGGGGGGTGTCCTGCAGTATTACTAAGTACATGTACAGAAATTCTCAGTCTTCAGGAAACAGCTGCAACAGGAAAGCAAGGGACAGGACCACACATTGCTGGACCACTGGCAGGGCTAGCACTTCCCAGACAGACAGACAAGGAATCTGAGGGAGAATCTCCAACTGCAGAGGTAGCTGACATATGTAGGCATGCAAAATATGCCATTGCCCTGGCTAAGAGGCAAAGAATAAGCACATAAACTCACCACCTAAGACTCAAAGGTCAGCACGCACCCAGCAATGAACAGGCAAATTATTGCACAAATATTCACCAGAAAGGAATACATATAACAACCTAAGCACATACAAATATTAAAAGTAATGCCATCCAATGTCCACAGTTTTTTTTACCTATGTAATATCTGTGTACAGATTGCATGAGACAGAGACAGCCCCAAAGCATAAGACTCCTACCTGCAATAATCTCAACGTAACCTGTAGTACATAAAGAAATATGTAAAAAGATAAACAACCTGAATACTGTTGATCTAGCACCTATACACTCTGCACATCACACATATATGCAACTCTAAGTCAAATAGAAATGAGCAAGGCCTATGACCCAGTCATCATCACTCTCACCAGGTTGGGGGTTAACAATAAGACCTGGGCGTTTCAGAAGTCTTGACTTTTTCTTGGATTTTCTGCTTTGTCTTTAACTTTGTTTACCACAGTTTTTTATTTGGCTTTTGGTTGCTGCAGTATAGCAGCAGTGAAATTTCAAAATTGCATACATCCCAAAAATTATTTCTATTGCATGCTGAAATATATTCCAAATATGAACATGTAAGCAGTATGTAGAGGACAAACATAACTTATGAAATTTGCAGTGAGTTGTAGAACAATGTCCTGCAAGTAGCTAGTAGTAATGCTCTGTCTGTATCCAATCAGACTCCCCCTCCTTATACTCCCATAGCTACACCATTACCTTCCTATAGTGAAGAGTCAGCCCTCTGAGCACTGTGAAGATGCAAATGAGATGTGAAATCACTAGCATTCCTGAATACCAAAATATCACTTAGTGTAGGGGATGACAACATGGTGTAGGTGGCTAGATGATTGCATGCACAGAGCCTATGACTGCAGGGAGGAACAATAAAAAATGTTAGCTGTTAATGGCTTGCAGATAATTCAGATTTCTCTGACAACAACAAGTAATACTGAAGTGACTGTACTCTCTTAAGTGTTTGTATCATGCAGAGTACACTTACAATAAAAAGGTGTAAGCACTTTGAGGGCTATCAGAACAACTTTAACAGCATTGACATCCTTGTAGTAAGAGAACAGTCCACCCTCTGCTTAAAATCTGTCTGAAATGCTAATCAGCTATATTACATATTGAAACAAAGATGTAAATAAATGGCCATGACATTACATTTATGTAGTTAACATAAGAGGAGGAGAAGGTGTTCACAAAATAAAGAGAAAAATTATCTGTCAGTGTTCACAACATGACATAAAAATGGTGAGGACCATTATTACTGTAAAATATTGGTCAATATGACATTGAACTAGACAATTTAAGCAAATGAGAAGGTAATATTTTCTAGTCCTGTGTTCGTGGCAAAGAGGGGTAGAAAACACAACTGACTGTGTATTGTTATTGCAGTGAGTTAAAGGTTCAAGTCCAGATAGTGTGGAGTGGAGTGTCTGACAGAGTTAATGCATATTTTCTGAGCATATGATCAGGTTGTACCACACACAGACCTACGAAACTTCACAATCCTGCCTTTTCATATTTATTACCCTATATGCATTATTACAAACAATTGACTGTTTTTTTTTTGTTCCTCATTTACATGCATTTTGGCAGAGAGCACTGTTGACTGGTAGCATTTTGAGGCAGTGAACGAGAGTCCACTGCCCAAGGTACAAAGTGAGAGATGTAACTGGTCTTGCCATCAGTATTGCACTACACATTCACATAGGTGTGCTTTGCTAGATGACTCTTAACAGCAGTAAGACATCACTGTTGTGTAGAATATAAATTATGGCATATGCAATTAGTGCAATCATGCTTGGCACCATTGCACTATACTTCTAATGAGTGAGTGAAGTGCACATTTTGTATACCTGTTTCTGTGGCTGAGGCTGTAAATGCAGTGACTTTGGCTCCTTTATACATTTTTTTCTGGGCTTCATATCTATACATTGTGAAGGGACCGTGGAATTATTACTCCAGATGTAGGAATCACTGTTATCATATCTTGCTTTTTATTACTGTCTCTGCCTTGTGTACTTGATCACTGCTGAGTCATGTGCAATCAAGCTTACCTCCTTAAGGAGAAAAATGAATATTATTTGGGCAGTTTTCTGTAGCGCAAACAGGCTTAGCAGCGATGTGCGGACGTCAGCACTCTAGACAAAAACTTTATGGAGAAACTCTGTTTACCAAGCTTTCTCTGTGGCACAAGGTAAGTGTAGTGTCTTTAGAAATATCATACAGCTGATCTAAGGTTCAAATCCTGATAACACTTTTTATTTTAAATAGGGTGTCAGAATACAATTCCTAACAATACATTGACTGAGAAGATAACACTACATACAAATGGCTATCATAATTATGTTTATTGCAAGAAATGTCTCATTAATGCTTGATTGACAAATTTTTCTAAGCAGCATATCTCATAAACAATTTAATTATGAAACACATGCGTGTGTAATTGTTTAATCTGGATAACTATGATAATGAATTAAAAATGCACTTGCATATCTATGATGGGCAGGATGCTGATGATAAAACCAACTTCTCTCCTCATATAGCCCAACTCTGTGTTCAGGACAGTGTGTGCAGTGACATATGTATGTATCATACCCCCCAACCTGTATTATTCAGCTTATGAAAGTCTATCCATCTTTCAAGCACTTGCAAACAGTAATAATGCTTCTATCATAGAAATGTGTTTCACAGGACATCTTACAGTCATGTACATACAGGCCTACTTGCAGTATAACTCCATCCATACTGAATGCAGTTTGTCTGTAATAAAAAGGGTTGAAAGGGAGTTCTAATGGAGCATAGATAAATAATCACCTTGCTTGAAATGTATGCATTATTTAGTCTTTAGGTTTTATTTCCACACCAATT
Source organism: Protopterus annectens (assembly GCF_019279795.1). Classification (NCBI taxonomy): domain Eukaryota; kingdom Metazoa; phylum Chordata; order Ceratodontiformes; family Protopteridae; genus Protopterus; species Protopterus annectens. Next base: position 1,776,292,223 of record NC_056728.1, on the reverse strand, counting down.
AATTTTTACAGTGTATAATTATGGAAAGTTATGTGTCAAGTCATTCTATTTAACCTCCAAAACACCAAGGATAACAAGCCAAGCCATTGAGGCTGTGAGTGTTGACCATCTGAAAAATTATCTTCAGGATTACATATGACAAATCTCACTGCTGTTTGATAAAATGCCTTCCACCTTGCTTACAGTTACCTCTTTGTGCTTACTACTGCACAAATGTAGTTGGCATGATTGTGCTTGTTGGTGCAGTAGCTGTTAAATGCAGGATTGAAATTTGAAGGCAATGCATCTTTAGAGTTGCTGCTTGACTAAAGCAGGCATGACTGGTGTGGGAGATGATGGTGCTAAATTTAGAACATGCAGGTGGGGTGTGGTGGAGTCCAGGATTTTTGTGGCACTCCTCGTGAAGTGCTACAGCAGGGAACTACATTTAGTCTCAGTATAAAAGTGAGGTTTGGAATAGAGTAGCCAAGACTGTTTCCAGTGCAACTGGCATCCCATGCACTGGACAGAATTGCTGTCACTACTATAGTGACCTGTAACAGTGCAAGAAGGACCACCTTAGCTGATGGGAGGATGAATTTATGACTGCTAACATCCCACAGTTGTGTAAGTATACTGACCTGTCTGTATTAAATGATACAGAATACAGTACCCAGACAAGACTGTTATTCAACATGTTTTCATGTCTCTTCTTATCTTCCTCTGTGCAGCTGCTGAAGACACTGTAATGAACTGTGAGGCACACCAAGAGAGGTTAACTCACCTCAGAGAGGTACGGGGTACATATGCATCAAGTCTTAATGTATGCCTGATAACTACTGTACTTGTATGCTGTTTGGTAATGCTGTAATAAATACTGCTATTTATGATATCATAGCAATGCAGTTGATTAATGGTACAACAAGAGTAAGAACTTCCTATCATATCTGGACATGGCAAAGGTGCATAGACTGGGTAATCATAACTGCTCACTGTTTAAAATTATATAGGTATGTGATATGCCATGGATCTAATTCTCTCTCTCTTTTTTTTTCTGACTCCACTCCTTCTGTCTCTCTCTTTTTTTATATGTCTAAAAATGTTCTGTTGTCATAAATTTCTTTTTACAAAACCTGACATGCAGCACAGGGAGGTAGACCAGCCACTGCAGATCAGCCTGCCATCCCTTCACAGGTTTTAGCACCAACACCAAGCACTTTGGGGTCTCAAGCTGTCAGCACTGCCTCCACAACACCTAGCCTAAATGCCCCATCTGCATCTGGTAACTCTGCCCCGGCAGCTGGTGCACTGCTATCCTATGTGAATAGTATTAGTGAAGGTGGGGATTTTGTCACCCACCAAGAGCTGACGGGAAGGGGAGGGTATTATGGAAAGGAGCCTAAGTGCTTGAATTAGCTGTGTCAAAAAAGTGCTTTATCACATTGCAAGTACTGACAAAGGAAACTGAAACAGGAGACAGTGATGACAGTTCTGAGGGTCAGGACTAGATTTTTATTATTCTCAGGTTTGATGTGGGTGCAACTCCGATGCCCCTTACCTCTCCCCAATCATGGTGTTTCCCAGACTTCTGTTTCCATCATCATCCTTGTCTGTTGAGTTTGTCCTGTATGTATGTACCTGCTTCCTCAACTAACCTTCCTACCCAACCTTCACATTCCTAAGCAGCTTCCACAACATTCCTCTCTCTTTGAGAAAAAAGAAAGTAAAAATGGGCATCTGTCCCACAAAAAAAATATATATATAATGACCCATGCATAGCTCTCCACTTCACCTATGTATCTTGTTGACACACTTGATTTGGTACATTTGGCTGTACAACATTATTCTGCTGTTATTACCTTCCCTTGGTGTGGTGACAGTCCAAATTCAGCAAATTTTGTCTACACATCTATAATTATGCTGTGAAGACGTGGATAGCTATGTTTTTCTCCCACTACCTTCTGGAACATTCCACTCTTTTCCCCTGTGTCTTCCCCTCTGCCTGCCCTGCCATTTCACCACTTTCCTATCATCTCCATATTGACATGTTTAATCTGGTCAAAAAGTAGAATCACAACCAACACACATAGCCAGAAATGGCCATTAAGAAAGCCTTCACTTTTTAACCTCAGCCTTTGCATGGAGTTTAGCATCATGCACTAATGTTGAGTGAAGGTGAATGGTTGTTCATGTGCTATGGCAAAACCTGGTTAGTTGTTGCCATCACCCACAGTAGTACACTTATCTCAGCATAAAGGTGCTTAAACATGCTGCACTATTGAAATACACAGTAAAAGCAGAATAAAGGCAATAATTTGCAACAGTTATTCAAACAGTTCTTTGACTACTGGATGTAACAAAGTGCAACTTCCTCTGTGGAGCGTTGACATAAATCACTTGTCTGAAGATTGCTTTTGGCTATTGCATTAAGGGTTCAAGTCCAGATGTCTCTCATGTTATTTCTTACTGTGAAGTTATACTTCATATATCTTTAATGACATACATCTTAAATTTTTTTTAAATTAACAAATTTTCATGAACCAATTTTGAATACTATTGCAAAAAAGCATGCACGTAAGAACAAATTATTAACCCACCCTTACTCTACCCATGTCAGCATCAGCTTTTGCCTGTCCTACAACTTCTTCACCACCACAGCCATCACTTGCTGATACACAGCCTGACTGATTAATACTGAGGACACATCAAGAACATGTACATTAAAGACCCATAACAGCACCCTTTCATATATGTCTCTGCATCTGTGCCTATCTCCACCCCGTCCCCTTTGCCCCTTTCTACTGTTGACTATTTGTTAGGCTAATGGATGTAAATGGAATGTTATTGCATTTTCTAACCACCACTGCTTTGCTGGAGAATAAAATATACATCTTCCATTGGCTACAGAGGGTATCACTGTCCCTTCAAAGGTGTGACATTGATATGTGTGAAGTAGAATTTCCTTGGTGGGTATCAGAGATAATGTTCAAGTCTGTAGACAGAATTGTTCTTCTTGACAATGATTTGCATCCAGCATTAGATGAAACTCATATCAACTGCTTTTGTCTTTCCTCTGAATGGGTTACCTATGTATCTCTCTAAGCCCCGTCTGTTTTCTCAGTTGTAGTGCTCAACATATGCATGATGCCTGGCAATGTATGTACAACTGTAGTATGTCATGCTAAATGGCACTTCATGTGTTATCGCATAATGCACTGAGTGTTTGCCTTACACCTTATTGTACACCCATTTCACTTGTGATTTTCTTTGAAGCATGTTTATGTGTAGTAGGCATAAAAATGATTTCAGTAGCTATTACATACACAATTTTGACAAGAAATATATGCATAATAGTAATTTTAGGTTTGCTTAAACTCATGATAAAAAGTTAATATAATAATCACAGTCTCTTTATAAAATCATCTGCATACTGCAGTTAAACCCTGCTTTTACATTTAGCGCAGAGAGTTTCCACCTTGGGCCAAAGAGTAAACTAGGTTAACAAGTGGATTTTCTCTACCAAGTACTGTCCAGAGTGCTGACAGCCATGCATCGCTGCTAAGCCTGTTTGCACTGTAGAAGGCAAACCAAATGTAGTGTTCCACTGCTTCCTTTAGCAGAGAACTGAATTTGCACACAATGTACTTTCATGCAAAATGGGGAAGACAAGCAGAACATTTCATATTTGAAATGAGCTTTAGAATTAACATGGAAAGCTATAATAAAACATGCAGAGCACTACTGAACACCACTAAACACTGATACTTCACAGTCCCATTTCAACATATCAAAGTATCATCACACGCATTAACACTTTGCCGACCTTTGTGCAAATACGTTTCTCAGCACTGCACTTTCAGTAGTTATTTGGATAGGTATTGTTACTGGATGATATTACTTCATTACATGGAAACTGTGTAAGGTACTCGTGAAATGCAGTGAACCGTGTGGTTAATTGAGCACTTCATTTGGTGCAGTTGGCTCTGCACTGCAGCACTAACACTTACAAATGATGTACAACCACACATGGCCTTGTACAGAAACCATCGTGTTTTATCCCTCCTGCATTGCAACATAGTTTCATAGTTTCATAGTTTAGTACTAGGCTATCTGCCCTGGGGCATTTGTAAGCCTAGCCATAGTGATGTGGCTTTTGCCACCCCAAATAATGCACAGAATAGATTTAGAATATTGTGCCTCTGTCTAGTAGTGACACAGTGAAGGTCCCCTTATATAATAGAATTAGTTTACTGTGCCCCTGTCTAGTAGTGACACAGATGTGACCCCTGGGGTAAATTTACGATCTCCCATCCACTCATTAAGATTTCTCTTGAAGAGAGTCAGTGAGGGGCTCTGCCTAACATGAACTGGGACCTTGTTCCAGAGCATGGGAAGCCTCTGGGTTATGAATCTATCCCTCCAGCATGTCCTATTCATTATTGTGCCGAGGTTTAAGTCTTTAGCTCTCGTGGTCCTGATTGATTTGGATTTTTTGAGGTGGAGCATGTCCATCAGTTCCTGATTGGACATGGCCTTGTACGTCAGGCAGAGATCACCTCTGAGCAGGTGGTATGCTACTGAATAGAGCTGGAGTTTCTTTAGTCTGGCAGAATAAGACATATGTTGGAGACCCTTGATTCTCTTGGTGAGGTACTTTTGTGGTCTCTCCAGCTGTTGCAAATGTCGGGTGAGGTACATACCAAATGGGGCATTGTACTCAATCATGGGTCTGATGAGGGAGGAGTATAGGGTACAATGACATCCTTGGATCTGGATGTGAATCCCTTCATGATAAGGTGTGCAAGGTAGAATGTTTTTCTAACCACTTTGGCAACGTGGGTGTCAAATGAGAGGTCGCTGTCGACTTGGGTCCCTAGGTCTCTGATTACTTTTTCCATACTCAGTGGGTTGCTGTCTATGTGATAATTTGTGGGTACTTTGTTTTTCCCAAAGGGGATGACTATACATTTTTTGGCATTTAGTTTAAGGCCATGACTCCGGCACCAGTTGTCCGTTTCTGTGAGGCCTTTTTGTAGGATGTATGTTTCCGCTGGTGTACTGACTATGGCGCCTAGTTTGCAGTCATCTGCAAACTTTGTCAGCCACAACCCTCCCATGTTTGCTTTAACATCTGAGAAATAAATGCCAAACAAGAGGGGTCCCAGGACAGATCCCTGTGGGACACCACTTGTGACTGGCTTTGAGTCTGACATTGCTCCAGCGATTTTAACTTTATGGGTTCTGTCCTTTAGCCAGTTTGCAACCCATCTAGTGACATAAGGGTTTACGTTTAAGCTGTTGAGCTTATCTATGATGCCTGAGTGGGGTATTGTGTCGAAGGCCTTAGCCAAGTCCAGGTAGGCTGTATGGACTGCTTTGCCCTCATCAATGGCTCTAGTGACTGTTTCGAAAAAGTCAACCAGGTTCAAAAGGCAGGATCTGCCCTTTACAAAGCCGAACTGGGTGGGGTCAAGTGTCTGTAAGTCCCCAATGTCTCTGTTTATGAGTTCCTGTACTGACAGGCCACATTGCCCATGCATGAGCACATTCTATAGCTAATATCAGTATAATTCATTTTTGTTTTCATACCATCATCATAACCTGATGACCCATGAATGATTCATTCTCCATCCTATGTTTCACAAGTGTGTGCATCTCATATACACATGTAGGTACATGTCACTCTCCGTTCTGCAGTACACATTAATGACACCATAGCTGATATAAGTCAGAAGTATGTATGCATTATTGAGCATAGCACTGACCTTACTCTATCATATCAACAAATATGGGTTTACACAAAACCTTCAAAATCACAATATTATCTCTGACACAGAGTGAGATGCTAATCCTAGCTAGACTATATTGTGAGACTGTAAAGTCAGATTTCTGCAGGGACACTTCCATTAAGTGCTGTGTCTCCTAGAATACATAGCTAGATAGGTTGGGATTCTAATTGCACAGTAGTTAAACTGTGTGTATGGAGTTGTGTACATATGATTTTAACTACTGCTGGCCATGTTAAAATAGTACAATGACACAAAAAATAAATAAAACAATATAAAACACCACAAAAAACAGCGATCCCAAATATGTAGAAAACAAATTTGTTGCACTTAGCGCCTTGGCTCAACAGCATTCAAAGAGTAAAAAAGCATTTCCAAAACACAACTTAAATATGCATAAAATTAAAACATCACATCCACTGCTAATTAAATGACATATTTCCATTCACATTCTTTATTTAACCCTGGAGGTTCCAAAGTGTTAAACTTCAGAATATACCAAGTCTCTTTCCTTTGGAGCTTGTTATTTAAAGTTACATTTTCACCCAAAGAGACTTCTACTTTTTCCAAGATACATCCACAGATATGTTCTAAATTTGAATTATGAAAGTCAAAAAAATGATTGCCCAAAAGGCTATCCATCTTAACATTTTTAATATCTCTCAGATGTTCTTGGAATCGTACTTTAAAACTTCTACTAGTTTCCCCAATGTAATATTTATTACAATCACATCTCAGGGCATATATAACTCCTTGCGTATTATGATCAAAGTTATTTCTAACAACAAAAGATTGTCCATTAATGCACCTAAAACTCTGGACTATTTTCTTACATATAGAACACTTATTACAGGGTATTGTACCCATATGTGGTACCACTGCTGTATTTAATTCCATATTAGGAAGCTCAAAATGATTATGCACTAGCATATCCCCCACGTTTCTGCCCCTTTTATATGAAACCTGAAGTGTTTTAGGTAGTAGAAAATTCAAATGTCTATCATTAAATAACAATGGCCAAAATGTCTCACCGTATCCTCAAGTTTATCACTAATAATATTAAAAGTAGCAACAAAATAAATTTCTCTGAAATCTTGTCCATTACTAATTCCATCTAATCTGTTATTTAATATACTGTCATAATTATTATAATAATCATCACTATTAATGGGTATATTGTTGTCCCCAATTGTGTAACCAACCCTCTCAATTTTATAACCTTTGTTCTGGCTTGCAGGACTATCTATATTCCTATCATAACCCCTAGATAGAAACATTTTTTCAGATTCTAAAATTTCATGGTAAAAAATGTCATCCTGACTATGCAATCTATGGATTCACAAAAAATCATTATATGGCAAAACTTTCATAAGATGTGCAGGATGACAGCTGGTACCATACAGGAACTGATTTCTTTGTTCAAATTTTCTATGAAGCCCTGTATTCATTTGGCTAAGTTTTATATCTTAAAAGTTCACTGTTGTACCTAACTGAATGCCATCAAATTGCAATCCCATTTTGTTAATCTGAAGATGTTACATAAAACCATAAGCGGCCTCTACAGGGCCATCACATAAAAAGATGAGATCATCTATAAATCTCAGATAGAACAAAACTTGGGATTTATAAAAATTATGGGAGTATATATAATCAAGTTCAAACTTACCCATAACTAAATTAGTGTACATGGGGGCAAAGGCCGCCCCATGGCAGTTCCCTGTAGTTGATGAAATACTTTCCCATTAAAAACAAAAAAGTTGCTTTTTAGGCAAAATGCCACCAAATCAATCACAAAATGTGTCATAGGGGAATCACCTAAAAATTAGAAAAGTGTTTGAAGACCCACATCATGCCTGATATTTGTGTATAGACTGAAGAAAAAAGAAAAAATGCAACAACTGTTCTTGGTGACTGCAGGAAATATGCACAGGCACTAACTGGATAAACTGTAATTCCACTTTAATCAGTTCATGAAATACACATGGGTTGAGTGCTTTCATCTACATACTGGTAGACTTTTTCAGAACAATCTTACTATAGCTAAAAACAGTTTATATAGCCCCAAGCATCCTATCCATTTTCACAATTAATTAACACTTAATTACATGAATATTTATTTAAAGTGCCCTGTGCTTATAACTGACGAGTTAGCCATTATTGTTAAATCCTTTAAGCATTCCGTTTTTTTACTTTTTACTTTTCTAATTATGTTTTCTCTTTTTTATTTTTGTTTGTAACTTGTTTGTTACTATTATATATTTTATAAGATGATCAGTTGTTTAGTGAGTTAACATATGTTATACATTGGCTTGAAAGATGAAGAAATGTTTTTATACAATCAGGTGTGTATCGAGGTTACAATTTTCATTAATCCATCATTGTGATTGGCTTATTAGCCACTTGTGGATGTAGTGTTTTTATATAAAAATAGAGCTGTGTTAAGTGAATTATGTCTGATGAAGGCTGGGCATTTGCTTAGCTGAAAGCGCTTACTTTAAATAAAATAGTCCATGCCATTTTTGTCCAGCTTGTTTCTGCTTTCCTGTTGTTTTTTATTAAGTTTTAATAAGTTTTCGTGTCTGCTTTGTGTATAGACTCTTAACATCCATGCACAGCCAGAACATAGAACTAGTCCATTCAAAACCCTGTATCTTAAACAAAAAATCTTGACTATCTCTAACATCGGAGGGTAGTTTCACAACAATTTTTTTTTAAATATTCATGTAGAAAGGTACTAATAGCTTTTAAAAAATACCTTTCACCAGAGACAATGGGTCTCCCAGTTAAATTACTTAAGCCTTTGTGTGTCTTGGGTAAGAAATAGAAGACAGCAATACTGCTATCCTCTATGCTAAATTTTTTACTTATATCATGAGAAGAAAAATAACCCAAGTCATGGCCTTTATCTAATAATGACAAATATTCATCAATAGCCTGAAAATAGCACTCGATACCACATTTCTCATAAACATTATTATCATTTAAGTGCATATAACACATATTAAGATATTGTTTAAAATTCAAAATCACAATTTGATTGCCCTTGTCAGAAGGTTTTACAACAAAATTTCTATTATTACAAAAATCACAAAAATCTATCCACTGTTGTCTACTTAAATTATAACTAACATTCATCTTGTTGCTCATAAGTGCATTATAATGCTTTTACACCTCAAAGCCTATGGCAGATATATAACCTTGTATAAAATTATTTGTATAAGGAGGAATAAAACAACTTTTGACTTTGATTGCAGTATTATTTAAATTAGTATATGCATTAGCAACACCATCATCAGTATTTTCCAACATGGACACACATGAGTAAAAAGAATCTTCAGAAACACTATCAAAATGTGCATAATCTACATCACCATTATTTTTGCTATAAAATTCAACCAAATGCAATTTTCTTCCTAATAGGAAGATTTCACTTTTTAATATATGAAATCTGGGTAAAGAAGTGGGTATGAATTTTAATCCCAAACATAAAACTGACTGTACAATGTTAGAAATAACACTACCACATAAATTTAGTAAAAAGGCATCATACTGTACATCACATTAATACCTTTTTCTTTTATTAAATTGCCCCTTAAATTTACCATCAGTCTTTTCCTGTTGTCCCCAGTCACTGCGATATCATTTTCCATGACAATTAGTCATGGAGTCCTGATTAGCTTGCTGGTTGTCATTGTGAAAAGTATGGTTAAAATCCATGGGATTACCCGCTGTTGGCAATGCTGGAAAATGTTCTCCTTTGTCAGTGACATCTTGTTCAGCCCCCTCCGAAGGAGCAAATGAAACTGTAGAAGAGGCAGAACTAGTATTTAAACTGTCCCTTTGCCTGTTTGCATTTGTAGATGATGAGCGCTTATTATTATGTTTAAACAAAAAAGCTTGGTCCTTTTTGTAGTCTTTCATGTCTCTGGTTATTTTATAACTTTTGCGATCAACAAGCTCTCGTTCCATTTTGGTGAGCACTGTATTGATATCTTTAAGCATATCATCTAATTTAGAAGATGAATCAAAATGTTGCAATTCATTACTCACCGCTACAATTTCCTCTTTCAAACGTTGTTGTTTAAGGTTGTCACGTTCCATTAATATTCGAATCCACTCAATGGAACAAGTATGCGCAGCTGTGATCCACATTTTCCGGAAAGTAGTCAAACAGTAGTCAAACTGTGTGTATGGAGTTGTGTACATATGACTTTAACTACTGCTGGCAATGTTAAAATAGTAGCCTAGTGTTATTTTTACATTGCAGGGTGTGTCCACATCAATATCACACACTTCTTCCAGCATCATTGTCTTAGCAACACAATGCTGATGTCATCCTCTATAAAGTGCACTCTCATACTCTATAAGTCAGACTTCTTCAGTAGTACTTGTGTTATACAGTGTGCCTTCTATGTTACATAACTAGACAAGTAGGGTGTTCTAATCTCACAACAATCAACTTGTATGTGTGATGGCAGGTCCATTGCCTCACTGGAGGATTACATCAGCAGGTATGCTCATTTGACTCCAACGTATGAGAAACATTTACATGGGGAGATCAAATTTACTTCCCATTTTCACTGTAACCACAATAGCATACTGTTTGCAACACACTAATGAGGCAATCATTTCAATAAAGGGCAGACTTCTCCTGTGACACATGTTTATAATACATTATGTCATTTGATAGGCAGGGTGTTTAAATACAGCAGTGAGAGAGAGTGTGTGTGTGTGTGTGTGTGTGTGTGTGTGTGTGTGTGTGTGTGTGTGTGTGTGTGTGTGTGTGTGTGTGTGTGTGTGTGTGTGTGTGTGTGTGTGTGTGTGTGTGTGTGTGTGTGTGTGTGTGTGTGTGTGTGTGTAAATAAATGGATGCCAGAGTGGAATACACCTCTTAGTTTTACAATATTTAGAATTTAACATAGCTGTAGACGTCATTTTTGCATACACATCTCCTTTGCATGACACAGCTAATGTCATCCTTTCAAAGATCCAGTATGGCTCATATGCACTCATATTTCTCATGTGATGTGTGTACATAATGCACTTGTGTGTAGGTTAAGTACACAGGTAGGGAGTCTGAATACAGGAATGATTATCATCTTTTTTTCCTCTTACCGTGCAGAGCAGGCTGTAAATACATATATGAGGTATAGCTGTACAGTGTGCTATACAATCACCTTTTAGCAGAAACATGAAGGTAATGCACAAAGGTGATGTCATCCATTGAAATATGCAATGTCACAATCGTCAAATAAATCTATAGTTGTCCTAGTGTTACAGCAAACCTTCATTTGCTTGTGATATTAAATATAGCGTTAAAATTTCAGTGTCACTGCTTACAGTCAATGCACAAGATAACAGAGTTATCACCCACATGTACTATGTTCATGTGTAAATGTTGTTTCCTGTTACAAGAGTTTATTCTACATTTCCTTTGCAAAGGCTGTATCAATGACTGATGCTATCATTCCATCACAGATGTAACAAAACACCTCCTGAGGACTGAGGACATAAGATGTTATAATGTATGTTGCTCCCTAAGCATGTGTTCCAATAAGGGATTATATCCACATTGGACATAACTGTTGTTTAACACTCACAGTGACAAAGGCAGTGAGCTATAGGTGTGTTTGGGTATACTTAACATCAAACAATGCTGTCTAACATACAGCAAGATTCATTCTAAGTAATTACAGGGAAACATATTGTTAATGATATAATGGTGAGATTGCTATCTTGGCATATGCATTGAACACTGTGATGTGCATGAGTGTGCTCCAGTTCTCGGGTGATATTTGTACTGACATACAGGGAAGCCGTCCTTGAATATGGAATGTTGATGCAGGACTGATCACATTTATGTGCAAATGAACATACTCATTTAATTGCTATCAGTCTGACTTGCTGATATGACATTCATTATTTGGTATCTTTTCTTAATTCACACATTAATTTCATTTGTTTGTCACAGCACACATTGCTACCACCTGTGGCACATGCTGATAATACACAGCTCTGAGGAATACACTGTATAATGGGGTCGGATTTGCATCTATTGTTATCTGTTGGCACAATAACTGTGTCAGGCAGGGGTGCATTATGCAAGGGTATTAAGTATGTCACACTCTGCTCCCACATTTGTAACACCACACACAGCTAAATATAGGATGTGTAACTATTATAATATCGAGGTGCATAATTCCCTTCAAGGGTAATCCTCCTCATACATATGTTAGGCCACTTTGGTGTACAACGTTAATACACAGGTCAGTGCTAACATTGATGGCATGGGTTAAATTCTTGCAAAAGGTGATTGTGTTTTCTGAGACATTCTTATTACCTACATTTTATATGGACATAATGCATGTTGTGCAGATATTCCATTATGTACTGTCTTTGCAAACTGTCATCTTAACTCAGCATGTCAATGACATTCATATGTCATGTCTTTCCCCTCTGTTACAATGTGATTTTATGTGTAACTGTCACATCCTATAATATCACGTCTGTTTTTATTTACCTGCATTCGCTCAGGAATTATAGCCACTATTATTTATTCTAACATATGTATTGCAAAATTGTATTACTAGCAAGTTGTTTTTGTGACATAAGTACCTTCGCATCAATTATCATACTAATCTTGGAACATTTCCCCTCCCCTCTGACATCTTTCTATGTACATCTCTTTGATTTCTGTGCACATTTGTCCTCAGTACACTTTTCCTGTTTGGTACAGTGTGCATTATTTTCCCTCTGTAGCTTTTCATGCTGTCTGCATGAGCATGCGTAACAGGTTTGCCCATAGACAAGACTGTTTACTGTGTGTGGTGTGTGTGTGCTTGTGCTGCTCAGCATGTTTTCCTGGTCACCAGCACTGTTGCTGGCCATGGAAACGTGCTTATATTCATGTTAGTGTAATAAGCAGCATGCGTATGCAATTAGCGCTGCTGTTCATCATGCTACATGATTGTTAATGAATCCCAGTGTATATGTACAATAATATTTCCTATAAACTCATCTTCATATAAGAGCAATATAGATCATTTATTACCAGTTTGTAGAGGTGAAATACAACAGTTTCAAAAGTTTTATATACAAATGTGTGATCCTTCTTTTCTTTTAAAATGTAGCTATCATCTGAATCATAAAAGTGTTAAATTATTTAGTTCTGACTTTATCAGTAAATTCTCTTTGCTAGGCATATCTAAGCTATAAAAAGATGAAGATGTCATCCTCCTGTACTTTTAGAAAGCTTTCACACTCACAGCATATTTGCAAGGTAAAGCCTGATTTTCAGGAATCTACAATTTAGTTTGATTTGTATCTTTTATAAGACAGGCTGTATGGATCTACAGAAAGCTTACTGGAGTACTTGTGTGAAACTAATGTATCAAGTTTCATTCTTTAAAAATAACTTTGTATAATATCAGTAGCATTGCTAGAGCAGGGTGAAGGAGTGACTGCTCCTTGCTCAAAGTGTTAGGGGACACAACTGGCCAACAGATCCAATCCATAATCCCAATAATAGGTCTATAGTACATATTGGCTTTTAAAAGCAAGTATTGTATTTGTGCTAAAATCTGAGTGCTGTGTAGCACTCCCACGTTGTCTGAACTGTAGCAAGCAGTTTGGTACAATTTAAAAGTAAAAAAAAAATATTTCTTTGTTTCTTCCTTTTTCTTTTATTAGTAAATCCAGAGCACTGTAGAGATCCATTTGTGGTCTAAACAGTAACAATTGTTTGTTACATTGTAGCAAGCAGTTTGTTACAGTTTAAAAGGAAAAAAATCTTTTATTTAACTGATAGTTTTCTACATTTTAAAAGAAAATAATTTTTATACTGAAATGTAAGGAAGGAGGGTTTGAGGTAGAGTGCGGAAACGGGGTCTGCATTTGAAGTGCCCTAGGTAGAAACGGGGTCTGCATTTGAAGTGCCCTAGGTAGAAACGGGGTCTGCATTTGAAGTGCCCTAGGTAGAAACGGGGTCTGCATTTGAGGTGCCCTAGGTACTCAATCCCAGACTTTTTTTTTAACGAATGAATCTTCTTTTTTTTCTTTCTGTTTTTCCATCCATTGAATAGCAGGGCAGGAGGGGGATGCATCTGGCCACCTGGTTGGTGTGGACCTTTTTATTTTTTGCTGCGGTGGGGAGGAATGGATTGAAAATGTTATTGCAGGAAGTCCATTGATTTTCTGCAGTTTTGCAGAAGTCCTTTTTTCCCCTCTGCACTTGAGCTAAGCTACTGGAGTACAAGTCCACAGGACTGGCACAGGGTCCTAGATGAACCAGCTATACCTTTGTACAATATGTTCCAGACAATTTTATAACAGAATCCAACACGTGCCTGAAAAGTTTATTAAGACTGCTAAAAATTTTGGCTCAAATTGTTTAGAGAAAAATATATTAAAAACACTGTTCATCTTCCTTTATCCCTCATACTATAAAGGACCTAGCTAAGGTGGTTTATAATATCACAGTCATTTTATACAACGGAGTTTCTCTGTTGACAAGAAATTGTTGGTTACCAGTGATGTGGTAACCATCCTTGCGGACGCTGCAGTGTTTGCCAACACATTATTACAGATCACACTATCAGAAGCAGTGACAGAGAAGCTTCATTACACAGAAATGCTTCCTGTGTTTCTGATGTTATGCATAAAATACTATTCATTTATGGTCTAACATATATTAGGGGAACGTTTAGTACTATATTCAGGGAGCTAAGCAAATATACAAAGAAAAAGAAATATCCATAACCCATGTATAACACTTTTATGTATCTCAGAATTCTGACTATGTTAACCTAAAAGCTGACATTTTCTTATGCTTCACTAATACAGATAGACTTGAAACTGATACAAGGTCATTTCTGAGTTATAAGGAAGCCTGTGTCACTCAATACTTTGATACCCTCTATCCTAAGGTGTTAAACAATTAATTGAACTGGAAATACTGATTGTTTTTATTTACCGAATAACTCCCTTGTGATTATTAGCTCTCTCTCTCTCTTTTGCTGTCACTATTTAATGCTTTAGTCTCTTTACATGCTTTTATACCTCTTTAACATTCATTGGGTACCTTCCAGTAGCCCAGCGTCAGCCAGAGACATACTATAATAGAAATAGGAGGCAGGGTGCGGGTCAGAAAGAAAACAGGCAATTGGAAGAGCTTGGCAGCCTTCCCTTTGACCTATAGAACTGCAGCTTTAGTGTGATTGGGGAATAACCAGGCCTGCTCACATGACACCATAACACACTGCTCTGTATTGCTGACATGAACAGTGTAGAAATGAGCAAAGCTTTTCTTGCTTCCTGTGTGCTGGTGAAGCTATTCAGCACACTCATTGCATTAACTTTAGATTTACTGAAGGAAAAAAAAAGGATGGCTCCAGCATGATATAGCCAAATTGGTTTGATGCAGCTCTTCCAGTGTTTGATAAGTTATGGTGATGAACACTTTGTGTGTGTTTTTGTTGCATCATGCTTAATACAGAAGTGAGCCCACCTACTGAAAAAAGATATTTGCATTGTTTTAATCTTCAGGCAGAGTTAACAGAACGGAGACATGCACTGCCAGTGAAGTAGACTTTAGGGATACACACATTATCACATTATACTGTGTGCTGTAGAAGTCTTCCCCAGCACATTCTTTTCAGCTGTTAAGGCCGTACCGGGAAAGAAACATATTTAAGAGAGCCCCCAAGATGTTAAAAGGAATGAGGAAATGGCAGTAAGACAACAGGATGAGATTAGTGAGAATGTACATACTAGACAAGAAAAGGGAACTGTGAAGAACAGAATGATACATGCTGTGACTTGATTCAAAATATCAAACAATGGTCCGATTCTCATCTTCAGGTGAGAAGGTGGTGACACACACACAGATGAAAACAGAGGAAGCAGAAGGTATGGATTTAAGTGGCAACTACAGTGGGAAGAACATAGAAATGTGACATCAGGAAAAGTTAATTCCATACAGGATTGCGGAACTCTGGAGTGTGTCACTGGAGCCAGTACATCTACAAGGAAGTCAAAAAGGGGTGTAGCCAGTAATTTGTATTTTTTTACTCAAACCTCATTTTGCTGCCCCTACCCCCCTCCACCTATAATTTAACAAATGTACTTAACCCTCAAAATGTTGCCACTATCCATTTCAGGTACAGAATTCTCAGCTGTTGTTAATTATAATACTATTTTACAAGGTGCATTCCTTTCATGTAAACATGTTTTGTATTGTTCTGCACATCAGACATTTGTTTAGATAGTTCTAAATATTCTGTGTTGTTACTGCTATAAACTTTCCAGAAAGATATTCAAAAAATGGACTCATCTGAGTACACAAAGTATTCCTAGCTACATCCTTGTTTGGGGAGGGGAAGTAAATTGCATAACTTGTGCACTTTAGAGCTGCAAAAGACTTGAAAGTGAAAGTGCCAGGGACAGAAAAAAAAAGGTGAGGCAGTACAGCACCACTGGGCCAGCTAGAACCCCCGTGATAACTCTCTCTATCTCTCTAAATATATATATATATATATATATATATATATATATATATATATATATATATATATATATATATACACACACACATACACACACACACACACATATATAGTGTATTTTCTTGTTGGTATTTATTTATGTCATAGCTGAATTATTGAAACACCTCAGTGCATTGTCAATTAGCTTAAATGGACAAATTAATTAGAACAGCAAAGCTTTAACTCTGTAATTAATTATTGCTTGATGATTTATTATGTATCTCTCAAAAATTAAAAGAAATTATTTAACTTACTGTTCAAGCCCCTTGTGCCTTAAATCCAGTATCGACTTTATTGCTGGTCAGTAGTGCCTGTTCAAGTCTGAATTCCCTAAATGATCTGAAATCTGATGCCGTTTTTTTTCCCAGTTCCTGGTATTTTCAGAGAGTAAGGAGAACAGCGATATGTCTGCATCACATTCAGAGCTGTTGTTCTGCAGCTTGAATAGTCGAACACGTGAAGAGTAGAACAAGGATGACGTTCAGCTTTTCCTGCTCATTTTCCTACTAAAGCAGGAAATGCTGATGTTAAAACAGACACAGGGGAATTTGGACAGTCAGCTGTTTCAATTCTGCAGTAAACTACAGCTTTATGCAGCTGAAAATGGTGAAACTATCTTCTCTAAGAAAAAGGTGTATACATTAGACCCTTCCCCACTCTTAAAAGTCTGACAGGAAGACACATTCACAGAATAGATGTCCTTCATAGTGATTAATGCTGCAGTAGTCTAAGCTATATGGGTTATATTATATATACGGTTTACTGGCCACAAAGAGCAATATAAAGGCAGTTTCTAAACAGAAAAAATGGTTTCAGAATGCTTAAATCACCTTTCAAACTGTCAAACACGAAAGTGTGTTTGTTTAAAAGTACAACAAAGCCACATGACAGTCAATGAAAACACATATTCCTAGCTTAAAACATACATTCTTCAAAAGGAAAGCAAATGTAAGCATCAAAAATAATATGTGGGTGTTTTCCCAAAGGAAACTTATGTGTACATACATGAAGCTGGGAGTCTTCCCTGCACTATCCCTCTGCATTATATACCATGACTCTGAATTACACCCCTCTAGCATACAATGTTTACTGAAGATGCCAAAGGGGTGCAATTCAGAGACATGGTGCATAATACAGAGATATGGTGCTTGAAAAAAAGAGACAGCAAAACTTCCTTTGTCATTCATAAAAATAATAAAATGAGGTTGAAGCACATTGAAACAAAAAAGAATTACATGGTCTACCACCAATATGCGCCTATGCAAATGGATAGTAACATGATTCATAAAGGTTCGCACAGCATCTCAAAGAACGCAGCACTTCATGCTCTAGTACACTGTTGTATGTGGATGAGTCAACAAATAAATGTAAATAAAATGTATGCATTAATACTCTGCCAAGTAATGCTCTACGCAATGAAAGCAACATGTTTTCTGACAGTATATTCCAAATTCAAAATATTTTTTTAAAGAAGCACAGACACATTTCACTGTTTCATAAAGTGCATGGCCCCCAAATATGCTAAAAGCTTCAGGAATGTAGAATGCATCCCAAGAGGGGAGATGTGAGTAACCTGCAATGCAACATTGTAGGACTAAAAGGCTATGGGGGTTGTCTTTGGCATGCACAAGCATACTCTCTACTCACACACGCCTAAAAAAATTGTCACTGTACTTACTCCTCAAGAGTATGCCAATTAATGAAGTATTTGCTAACATGCAATGTGAAGATTACCAGAGGCTGGAAGTAAGTACTTGTGGGATCAGCTCCTTATAAACACATGTAGTTGTTGACAGTAGGCAAGCATCAGGCATGTAGCTGATGTAAACACAACTATCAATATATATGACATTGCATTATCACTATTTAGTGTTTGCTGTGATTAACAATTCAGCCACTGGCTTTGTATACCTTTTCCTTATAGGTTCATAGGTTCATAGGCTGGTACTAGGCTTTCAGCTTTAAGGACTATACAAGCCTAGCCATAACAATTCCCTGGCTATTTCTTCCCACAAAATTTACTTTCCTGGACCCCTGTCTAGCAGGGCAACTGATGTGATCCCCGGGGTAAATTTCCTATCTCCCATCCAGTTGTCAGGTTTTCTTTTGAAGAGGGCCATGGAGGTGCTCTTCTTGACATGTATGGACAGTCTATTCCAGAATATGGGGAGTCTCTGGGTCAGGAACCTATCCCGCCAGCTTGTTGCATGACAAGGTTTAGGTTCCTGGAGCGTGTGGCTCTGATGGATTGGGATTTCTTTAAGTGTAGTATGTCTAACAGCTCTAGGTTTGACATGGCCTTGTATGTTAAGCAGAGATCACCTCTGACATAATCCACATCATATTTTATTACAATAAATCATACACTGACCATCAGGATACAATTCCTTTATTGTTTCCACATCTGTGAGCTCAGTGGCTTTTGAGCAATTGGTCCTTATCTGGAGACAGCTTTTCATATGCTGTTTCAGTGACACAATGTACATCTCCCAGTGTCGGCTGCTTTTCACAATATTAACAAGATCTTTCTTATGAACTGAAATACTTTATGTTCTGCATCCCAGACTTATTCCACCACATGCCTTCCACATACTGTGAACCATGGCCAGGATTCAAAAATAGGCCCAGCTGTAAGTGATAAGGCTGGGGCAAAAAGAAACACATTTTCCACAATGAAGAAAGACCTCATAATGAGCTAATTTACATGTCTCTGAATTGCTTAGTGATTACAGCAAGTGCTATCAGGCCCTTTTCTGCTGCCCGTGCAATAATCACAGCTGGTGGCACAGGCATTATGCTAACACAAGCACCACCCTTTATTCATTCTCCCACACAAATACACACATCCAATCACAGATGCACAGACAAACAGACACCCCCCCCACACACACCCCACACACACATAAACACATGTGCGCGAGCGCGCGCGCGCACACACACACACACACGCACACACACACACACACACACACACACACACACACACACACACACACACACACACACACACACACACACACACACACACACACACACACACACACACACACACACACACACACACACACTCTATGAATGTTCTTCATTTGTCACTACCCCTCATAAAGCACAAATGATTACAGTTGTTCAACAATGACAGAGTTTCATTCTTTTAGGTTCATAGGTTCATAGGTTCGTACTAGGCTATCTGCCCTAGGGCATTTATAAGCCTAGCCAGAGTGTGTGTGGCTTTCACCACCCCTTAGGATGAGAATACTACGCCCTTTTAGGGTTTAGTTTACTGTGCCTCTGTCTAGTAGTGACACAGAGATGACCCCCGGGGTAAACCTACGATCTCCCATCCACTCGTCGAGATTTCTCTTGAATAGAGTCAGTGAGGGGCTCTGCCTAACATGGACTGGGATTCTGTTCCAGAGTGTAGGGAGCCTCTGGGTTATGAATCTGTCCCTCCAGCATGTCCTATTTATTTCTGTGTTGAGGTTTAAGTCTCTTGTTCTCATGGCTCTGATGGATTTGGATTTTCTGAGGTGGAGCATGTCCATTAATTCCGGATTGGACATGGCCTTTTACGTCAGGCACAGATCACCTCTGAGTAGGCGGTATGCGACTGAATAGAGCTGGAGTTTTTTCAGTCGGGCAGCGTATGGCATATGTTTAAGACCCTTTATCCTCTTGGTGAGGAACTTTTGGGGTCTTTCCAACTGCTGCAGATGTCAGGTGAGATACATCCCAAATGGGGCATTGTACTCAATCATTGGCCTGATAAGAGAAGAGTACAGGAGCACAATGACCTCTCTTGATCTAGATGTGACACCCTTCATGATAAGGTGGGTAATATAGAAGGTCTTCCTAACCACTTTGGCAATGTGAGTGTCAAATGAGAGGTTACTGTCAACCTGGGTCCCTAGGTCCCTGATTACCTCTTCCATACTTAATGGGTTACCACCTATGTGGTAATTTGTCGGTACCTTGTTTTTCCCAAAGGGTATGACTATACATTTTTTGGCGTTCAGCTTAAGGCCATGGCTCTGGCACCAATTATCCATTTCTATGAGGCCTCTATGAAGGATGTTTGTGTCCGCTGGAGTATCAATTATGGCACCCAGTTTGCAGTCATCTGCGAACTTTGTCAGCCACAATCCTCCTATGTTTGCCTGTACCTCGGAAAAATAAATGCCGAACAAGAGGGTTCCCAGGACTGATCCCTGTGGGACACCGCTTGTGACTGGCTTAGAGTCTGACATAGCTCCAGCAACTCTGACCCTGTGGGTTCTGTCCTTGAGCCAGTTTGCAACCCATCTTGTGACATATGGGTTTATATTTAAGCTGGTGAGTTTGTCTATGATGCCCGAGTGGGGTATTGTGTCAAAGGCTTTTGCAAGGTCAAGGTAGGCTGTGTGAACTGCCTTACCCTCATCAATGGCCTTAGTGACTGTTTCAAAAAAGTCGACCAAGTTCAAAAGGCAGGATCTGCCCTTGACAAAGCCAAATTGGGTAGGATCCAATGTCTGTAGGTCCCCAATGTCTTTGTTTATGAGTTCCATAATGATCCTCTCCATAGCTTTGCAGACCAGGCTCGTCAAGCTTATGGGGCGGTAATTTCCAGGGTCCGTAGAAGCACCGCCTTTGTGAAGTGGGACCACTGTTGCCGTACGCCACTCTTTGGGTACGTATCCTGTAGTAAGGCTAAGATTAAACAGCAGCCTTATGTGTGGGTTTAGCTCCTCTTGGAGTCCATGTAGCACACAGCCCGGGACACCATCCGGTCCCATTGATGCTGTGTTTTTAGCTTTAGAGAGGGCGGCTCTCACCTGGGCATCTGAGATGTTGGGGGGGCTACACTCTGCTGGGAGAGTTATTTTTCCTTTTGGGGGGGGGGGGAGGAGAAATTTGCACCGAACCTGTCTGCCAGAATGTTGGCAATGTCAGTGGGTTCAGTGTATTTTGTGTCATTTTGGACTAACTCTGAGCATATCTGGGAGTTTCCACCCAGGTTTCTAACATAGCTAAAGAAGGCCTTGTGATTGTCTTTTGTGTCTTTTGATTTTTCTCTCAAAGTTGGCCTTGGATGATTTTATGAGTGATCGTAGTTTTTGCTAGTACTGATCAGAGATGCCTTCCCTTTTAGGGATTTTGCTCTGTCATGTAGTAGCTTCCTCCTCCTGTTGTAAAGTTTGTTTATGGCTGGGGTCCACCAGACAGGGCACCTGCCTTTGGGGGAATGGGTCTTGGTTTTATTTGGGATTGCATGATCCATGCATTCTTGAAGGTGCCCATAGAAGGCATTTGCAAAGGATTCAGCAGTGTGGGTTGTGGTTTCCACTGGCCCAGGGGCCTTGAAGGATACCACTTCAGTCTTAAGAAGTGTGAAGTTGGCTTTTGAGAAGTTCTTCACTGTGGTCTTTTGGGCAGTGGGTGGGGGCGGGATGTGGATTTCCAGTGAGATTAATTTATGGTCTGATCTTACCAAAGAGGGATATACTTCCGGTGTGGAGCATTTTGTCCCCATGTTTGTGATGATCAGGTCTAGTATATTGTCTCCTCTTGTGGGAATGGTGACTAGTTGTTCCATTACATTTGAGTTTATGAATTCTAGGAACCTTTGGGCTAGGGTGTTGGGGCTTGAGTAATGTTCCCAGTCTATGTTTGGGTAGTTGAAGTCTCCCAAAATGATGGTATTTGGAGAGACATTCATACTCTCCAGTGTCTTCAGGAAGGCTGTGTGGGGTTCCTGAGTTTGAGAGGGTGGTCTATAGCATGCTACAAACTGTAAGGCAGTTTTGCCTATGGTTAGTTGCACCTGGATAGTCTCCGATGATTCGTGCGTTGCCACTAACCTGGAGGTGTGGGTATCTTTGATGAAAATGGATACTCCCCCTCCTTTTGTGGTTCAGTCCAAGTTTTGGGGCCGGAAAGCATGATATGAGGTAAAATCTGATAGTGCTGGGGTGCTCTCAGGAGCCATGAACCAGGTTTCGGTCACTGCACAGACATCGATGTTCTCCATACTGAGGAGGGCTTCGAGGGCATGCATCTTGAGGTTTAGACTTCTGGCATTGAGCAGCATTACCCTTAGTTTTTTTCCACTTGTGTTTTCTAGGGATGTAGGTTTGTCATTTGAGCCTTGCCTAAAAAAGGCACTATGGGGGTGGCAAGAGCCTTGGCCAATATCCGGAAGCCCAGGGGTGACAGGTGCTAGCCATCCCTTGCAAAGCAGCGTGGCTTGTCAAGCATGTCATCCCAAGCAGACAGACATTGGATCCCCTTAGAATGACAGCAGTAATTAAGCCAATTGTTAAAACTGATCATTTTGTCTTTGTACTGAGGCATCATTCTTGGTGAGGGTAAGATGCTGCTCAGGGTCAGGGTCATACCGGCCTGAGCTACATAATCAGAGAGCTCCTCTATGTCTCTTTTCATGTAGTCCAGGGAGGTACGTCTCAGGTCGTTCACACCGGCATGTACAATGGCTGAGTCATATTTGTACTTGCTGTGGAGTGACCTGAGTGCTTATGTTATGTGGCAGATTCTAGCTCTCGACAGGCAGCTTACTGTGACCTTTTCCTTGTTCAGTCTGGTGAGCGGGACGTCAGTGTGTCTGACTATGGAGTCACCTATTACAAGTGTGTCTGGCATGTTGTTTGGCCTTAAGGGCTGTGACTGTTTAGCACACTGACTTTGTGAACTATGTGTTGCATGTGCTATGTCTTGAGGTGGTGGTTGCTTGGGTGTCTGTTTTGGAGGCCTCTGTTATTTTGGTAGATTTTTAATCAGCGCCTCCGAGTATGTTTTTGTGTGTTTATGTGTTTGGTTTGCAGTTGTGATAGTTCTATGTGAGACTGGGTTTGTGGTGTGCGTGGTTACCTTCTCCTCCTGACTGGTCTTGCCAGTACTGAATTGAGAGAGCTCAGCCTCCAGTTTGGCTATATAGTTGCATCTCTCGCATATATTTGTATTTGTTGGGAGGAGAAGAGGGTTGTCTGTGTACATGAGGCAATTGTAACATTGTCTCAAGATTCCCAGATTCACCAGCTGAACAGGAGAGGACGCCAGCAACTGACCCTTCGACATGCTAGAAATAGTGAAAAAGATTGCTGTGTAACTGAGTCAGAAAGGATCTATAGGGAAATGGGTACTCAACAGAATTTAGGTGAATGAAGTACTTTCTTTTGTTTAAGAATGCTTTACCTGTGTAAAAAATGTTTTAGGAGCAAGTGCTGAGCTTTTCAGATAGAGCATAGGCTGTTTAGATTGCAAGTAGAACAGTTCTAAGGGAAAAACTGAAGAGCAGACTTGGCGGACCTAGAAAAATTTTAACCTTGTTTAACCGGCGCTGCGCAAAGCCGTGCAAACGTGGATTTTAAGCAGTGAACTACAAAAGAGCTAAGAATGGTCCCAAACAACCAATTACTACAGCTTATTGTGCTGAGGTCACTTCCCCCAAGGACAGGTAGGCTGCTCAAGGCTCCCCACTCCCACTGGTGAGCAAAGAAACTTCCTTCTATCCAAGTAAGGTAATGGACAACACAGGAACTACACCACAGCCCAGAATACAGCAATGCCTGTATACTGGTCTAAACTAGTCAAGGAAGGCGGGAAAACAAGGATTATTTATTTGTTTTTTTGTTTTTTTGGTAGAAACACACAGAAAATGCAGAGACAGTGATAAATTAGTTACACAGGCTAGCACACTTTAGTGGGCAGCCTCCACAGTTAAATTAAACAAACAAGCAAACTTTCAATCCAATTCGACTAAATGTAACTTTAAGTGCAGATTTAAAAATAAATGCAGTAATCAGTAAAAAAACTGTCCAGGCTAGTTCAAAGTAAGCAACAGAAGCTATTTCCATTGAAAAAAAAGCAAAGATACTTAAATCCAGAAGGTAGTCGCTTTTTCGAGTTCCTTGCTGCTAGGACCACTCTGTAAACCCATGTGGAGCTTGTCTGAGCAGGATAGCCAGAAAAAAATGCCCAGAGGCGTATTTTAAGCAGTGAACTACAAAAGAGCTAGGAATGGTCCCAAACAACCAATTACTACAGCTTCTTTTGCTGAGGTCACTTCCCCCAAGGACAGGTAGGCTGCTCAAGGCTCGCCACTCCCACTGGTGAGCAAAGAAACTTCCTTCTATCCAAGTAAGGTAATGTACAACACAGGAACTACACCACAGCCCAGAATACAGCAATACCTGTATACTGGTCTAAACTAGTCGAGGAAGGCGGGAAAACAAGGATTATTTTTTTGTTTTTTTGTTTTTTTGGTAGAAACACACAGAAAATGCAGAGACAGTGATAAATTAGTTACACAGGCTAGCACACTTTAGTGGAAAGCCTCCACAGTTAAATTAAAGAAACAAACAAGCAAACTTTCGATCCAACTCGACTAAATGTAACTTTAAGTGCAGATTTTAAAATAAATGCAGTAATCAGTAAAAAAACAGTTCAGGCTAGTTCAAAGTAAGCAACAGAAGCTATTTCCAGTGAAAAAAAAGCAAAGATACTTAAATCCAGAAGGTAGTCACTTTTTCGAGTTCCTTGCTGCTAGGACCACTCTGTAAACCCACGTGGAGCTTGTCTGAGCAGTATAGCCAGAAAAAAACGCCCAGAGGCGGAGTTTAAACAGTGAACTACAAAAGAGCTAGGAATGGTCCCAAACAACCAATTACTACAGCTTCTTGTGCTGAGGTCACTTCCCCCAAGGACAGGGAGGCTGCTAAAGGCTCCCCACTCCCACTGGTGAGCAAAGAGACTTCCTTCTATCCAAGTAAGGTAATGGACAACACAGAAACTACACCACAGCCCAGAATACAGCAATGCCTGTATACTGGTCTAAACTAGTCGAGGAAGGGGGGAAAACAAGGATAATTTTTTTTGTTTTTTTGTTTTTTTGGTAGAAACACATGGAAAATGCAGAGACAGTGATAAATTAGTTACACAGGCTAACACACTTTAGTGGGCAGCCTCCACAGTTAAATTAAACAAACAAACAAGCAAACATTCGATCCAAATCGGCTAAATGTAACTTTAAGTGCAGATTTTAAAATAAATGCAGTAATCAGTAAAAAAACAGTTCAGGCTAGTTCAAAGTAAGCAACAGAAGCTATTTCCAGTGAAAAAAAGCAAAGATACTTAAATCCAGAAGGTAGTCGCTTTTCGAAGTTCCTAGGAACCCAAACACATTTCTAGCAGTTGCGAAAACCCAAGGCGGATTAGCCACTCCCCCCGGTAGAAAAGGTTCCCACCAATAAGGTTGGAAAAGAAATCCCAAGCCCCGTAAGCTGCCCAAGGTCAAAATTCAAAGGGGGGGGAA
>NC_056728.1:1776259188-1776266110 GCF_019279795.1 Protopterus annectens | reverse complement strand
CCTGGGAGTCATCCTTATATCCATCAATACCTGCAACATGTGGGTTCATCACACCAATAGCTGTTCCTCAGTGTGTACTTGTGCGCATATCACCTGTGCATCTACTCCATTCATACATTACGCGTCGTAACTAGGGTATGGTTGCATTCCTCACCTGGGCGTTGGCTATTTTCCCTACCTTCGTGGAGATGGTCTGTATTGTGTTATGTTATGTGTAACTGCAGCCGCTATGTGTGGCGACAGGTACATTTCGCAGTGGTGTTAGCCATGGATTGTGTGTGTTGGGTATGGTATTATGTTCGACATGTGGGTGTTCCTGTCCTGACGGCGTCTGCTGATGGCGTTTTGCATTTGGATGTGTAACATAGCTGTTGGATTCCTTTAAACAACGGATGCAAGTATGCATCCGCTGTTGATAGTGTTTCCCACGCGAGATGTTGCGGTTATGCAGCTGTCATTGACTGCCTGTATGTTTGTGCTGCTATTACGGCTTGTATCCCTTTGATATGTGCGACGGGGAATATCGGAGGTTGTAGGTGACGGATACGGGTTGTGGGCCTTGCATCTCTACATACACGGTATGCTTGTCTGTGTGCTCCATCCCTGCCTGGGGAGTTGACAGTTAATTGTCTGTTGTTCTGGGAGTGTAGGTTGTGTTGTTGTCATGTGGTGTTGGTATCGCCTGCGTGTGTGCTTCCTGCATGTATTCCTCCGTCACATCGGTGGTATATCTGCGGTTGTTTGCACGTGACGACTATCCCTTGTCATTCTGTCCCAGATATTTACAGTCATTGTGGTCCTGTACTTGGGATGGCCTGTTTGCCAGTGGTTGCCACCTATTCAGGTGGCGATTGCTTGTTTGACACTTGTAGAACACACAGCGGTGTTTACAGGCCGATCGTGTACGGTCAGTACCGGGGTAGCACATGCGTATTTCCGCGGTACATACCTATTGCTGTGTGACTTTGCCGACGTATCGTTTTGCAATTAGCATATCGGTGTCATACATACGGTCATGATTAGTACATACGTCCTTTCCATTTCATGTGGGGTATATTCCTGTGGTACATTCTGGGACATTTTCACTTTGCATCGTTATACATCACCACACGCCTAGCCAGGGTGGGGCTCTCAGTACTACTTTGGGACTACTGGTGTACATATGCCTGTGGCTAGTGTACTGTATGCCTACACATGTTATTCCACTCCGCCTCTAACATGGCACCAACATACACATTTTACAGAGGCACACACATTACACTCGCACAGCGAAACACACGGCACCCTCAACGCACACATACACATACTGCGGCAGTCACAGGGACGGTTGCACACAGTACCTGTGTGGGCCGCATCACCGGTGGCAGTGTCTACCTCCCCCCTCATATCATCATAGTATTACCCACACATGTACTGTTACTGTACTGTGGCCTGGCGATCATTCCGACTCGCGGTTATACATTTCGGTATGTTGACCTTTCCATGGGTGGCGGTTTCCTCTTCTGTTAAACCTCCCGGATGCTCAGGTTGTCTTTCACTATGTATACTATGTACAGATATCGCGTGTTACTTCTCTGTCACCTTACATCCCTCTGATTCCCTGTCTTACCTGTAGTACTTATATGTATATGTGTACATATATTTCTATATATGTAATTATATCTATCTACATATCCGTATATGCACATATCTACATGTCTATATGTATACACCTTGCGTGACGTGGCAGCATACAGCAATGCCGTCTGCTGTAGGACCCTCGTCTGGTCAGGTGTTGGCGTACCATGCTCCGCTGGCTGTTGGGTGTACAGTGTTTGGGTGCTGCCTATGTTGGAGTCACACATGGGGCCACCCATACGGTACACTACGGGTGGCCATGTTTGTGTGCCGTCCATTTCACTGTGTGTGCAGGTAGGGAGGTGTCAGTCCATGGGGCCTACGCTGTCAGAGTATGTGCTATCGTTCCCTCTTTGCCAGGGCATAGGCATATTGGGTACACCTCCGTCTGCCTACTGGGGCTGGCACAGTGTGTTCATGGTCCTGAACCCTCTGTGCCTGGACTGGCCTTGGCAGTTGTGGTGGGCTTTGTGGCCCTTCACCATTATGTCCCTGCAGCAGCTGCTTCCTTGAGGATCATATTATTTAGCATGGCACATACTATGAATATGTGGGCACATGTGCCTGGAGAGTACTGCAGGGCTCCACCGGATGTATCCAAGCACCGGAACTGTGATTTCAGCATACCAAACACACGCTCTATGATTATTCTGGTTTGTGCGTGTGCCTCATTATGGCGTTCTTGCATGTGTGTGTGTGCATTTCTGATGGGAGTCATCATCCATGGCTCCAGTGCATAGCCAGCATCCCCACAAGGTGGCCTTGTGGGATGTCCCCTGGCGAATACCTGGTACAGCTGTGAGGCATGCCAGATATGGGAGTCGTGGTAGCTTCAGGGCTGCCAGCACACATCCATGATAATGCCCTGTGCATTGCACACGACCTGGCAATTGATGGAGGGAATCCCTTGCGGTTTATGTAGCGTCTACCCTGCTCCCCAGGTGGTGACTTGATTTGTATGTGCGTACAGTCTATCGCACCCAGTACCTCCGGGTATTGTGCCACACGGTGGAAGTGGCACATATTGCTAGCCAACTCCTCCTGAGATCTGGGGAAGTATATATGCTCATTGGCATGTGGTAACATGGCATCCAGAAACTGGTGTAGTACCCTGGATGCTGATGCCTGTGAGATGCCCATTATATCCCAGTTGGCCTTTGAAAGGTACCTGTGGCCAGTATTCACAAGCTTACACATACCTTTGTGTCCACTGGGATGGTCTCCCCTCTGTTGTTTCTTGTTCTCAGGCATGGCCGGCACAGCTCCACTATTTGCTGTAACGTGTCCCTATCCACCCTGTAACGCTCTACTATCTCCAGGTCTTGTAGCCCCTGGTAGGTTACCCTTGGTCTGAACACTCTCCTTCTCCTCTGAGGCCTACGGTAGTTGTCGTCACCCTCCTCCACAACTCCATCTGTCTCTAACACATGCTGATGGATCACGGCCACGGCGGCACCCAACATGTACATTTTAAAAGTTTCCCGTGTGTTTACACCTATGGTGCGGCGTTTGGGAATACACGGCTGTGTGTTGTGTGCAGTCACACTTTATACTGTTGTGCTGTACACCCAGTGATGTCATAGGGTGTGTCTGTGCGGCCGTATCTGGGGATTATCTTCTGTGTTTTACCGTTGGCACTGCAACGCTGTTGCCTTTGGTGTTGCATTACTCTTGCCTGCAATGGATTAGCTTTCGACCTTCCCTTACTGTTTCTGCACGTTGCACCTACTATTTCCTGGCATGCATCCTGCAGATCCCTGTCATGTGTAGTTTCTGGGACATGGCATATCGTGCGTTTTGTGTGCCGCCGCCATTATGCTGCCTGTCTACTTGGCTCTGCTGTGTCAGGTCTTCACTCTTTGCAATCTGCTGCCTCCGCTACTTTCTTTGCATTCATATGCCTCCTCTATCCCATTTTGCAGGTTTCTGCATGCAGAGTTGTCAGCTGCCACCGATTGGCCTTCGTGGGTTGATTACTGTTGATTGCTCATTACTACTCCAATTACACTGCTTCCGCATTTCCTCATATTCTCAACATCACCTTCCTGTATCCGATGTTATTTGCGGGGTGAGCGTCACATGACTGGGTTAAGGGAACGTAGTCATCCTCATGCACATGCACCTCTGCACGCATTGTGTGCTCTCAGCTCAACTATTTCCCCACACGCCGGTCCTGCAGCTGTGATGTGCAATGTACAGCCCAGGTTTGCTGAGCTCCAATGTGCTTCCTCCTACAGTGGCACACCCCTCTGCAGGTGACATGTATTCCCTCTGAGCCACTCCTCAGTGTATTACCGCTGTGCCGTTTGGTACAGCCTTACGCCAGTGGGGGTTTTGCGATTCAGTATTATCTGCCTCATTTGCATGGCATTGACTACTAATTCATAGTTACCACGCCGAACACTGCCGTGACTCCTTGGCAACCCTTGCACCGTGGATGTGGCTTTCCATGCATACCATGGTGTATTGTGGCTGTGAAGCTGATGTGTATTACACTGCTGTTTTATGACATTGTCATATTATTTCATTGTTTAGCACCTTCCGCAGACATGTCCTGGGGTTCTGCTGTGAGTTTCTATGGACATACCATTTATGTTATTATTTACATGTTGTGCATGTTTTCTTTTGACATTCTCTGTGTCTTTCGCCATTGGCATATGGCAACAGTGTGATACCTGCTGTTGACAGCCTTCCGTTACTCCTATGTTATGTTTGGGTAAATGTAAACCGTTTTTTTTTGGTTTACATTGCCGTGCCCTTATGCTACGCCTGCGCCACTTTGTGGATCGCTATATGCCTTCATTTGCATGGTGCAACACCGCACATGGGGTGTTTAGCATACCTACGCCGGAGGCGGCGCAGATCCGGCGCACACCGGTAGTGCACGTGGGATTGGATCATACCTGAATCACTCGGCGGCCATATTTGGCATTGTAACGCCTACGCTATGCGTCCGCCTGGCGCAGCGTTCATGAATCCCGGGGATATTCTTTGTTTTCTTAAGGGTAAGTCTGTAAAGGTGAGGAGACTGCATTAGTGTGAGGGAGGAAAGTTAGTCAGGGTTAGTACAGGGGCATAACCAGTGGGTATGGAGGAATAGTTTTAGCTTCTGTTTAAAAAGAGTTAATGAAGCCAGAGAAATGAGTTCAGTGGGTAAAAGATTCCAGTGCTTTCCAACAGCATTAGAGAACAGGGAGTCTTCTGCCAAGTTGTTGGTTTTTCAAGTATTGATAAGTATTTTGTTTGAGGAGCGTAAATTTTTAAGATTGTTTTAAGAGGTAATAATGCTAGTGAGTACTGGAGTGTTGGTGGGTTGGTACAGGGTTTTATGGGCTATAGTAAGCTGGTGAAAAAGAATTTGGTTTGGAAATTCAAGCCATCCCAGTTGATTTAGATTAAGACAGTGATGTGTTCTAAAAAGAGAGGCAGTTGCAAATCTGGCAATATTATTGTAGGAAGTTGCCAGTTTATTTAGGTTGTTCTTAGAAAGGTTAGTATAGTTAGGTGAAGCATAGAGGAGAGTGGAGATTAAGTGAGTTCTGGCTATAGCAGTCCTGGCCACTGGAGTAAGAAAGTGTTTGAGTCTATAGAGGGATCCTAATTTTTTGTTGATTGTTTTAACTGTGCTGTATATATGAATATCGAAGTTAAGGTTGCTATCTATTGTTATACCTAGAAGTTTGATGGTAGGTTCAGGAGATATGAAAGTGCCATTATTAGATGTGAGAGAGAACTTTATTAGTGTGGATTTTCGGGTTGGTGTGAACAGTAAAAGTTTAGTTTTTGAGGGGTTTAGGAGGAGGCAGCGGTTTAAAAAACATTGTTATACAGTATTGAATGCATTTTGGGTAAGGGACTGTAGTTCAGTTGGAGAAGTGGCTGAACAGATTATTGTAGAGTTGTCTGCATATTGAATGCAGGTGGTTTCAGGAATTGAAGAGTGAAGGCCATTGATAAAGATGGAAAATAGGAGTGGGTCTAATATAGAGCTCTGAGGAATGCCAAGTGAAATGGGAAGGAGGTTAGATAGTTTATTGTCCCATAGCACAGCTTGCTGTCTATTGTCTAAGTAAGATTTGAACCAATTTATCGCTAGGGGTTCAAGTGAAAAGGATTTCAGTATATTTATGAGGAGCTGGTGACTGACCATATCAAAAGCTTCAGATAAATAAATAAAGACTGCAGAGGAAAGAGTATTGTCGTTCCGGTTTTTGTTAATGCAGTCTGTGAAGGATAGGAGGGCAGTGGTGGTACTATGGAATGATCTGAATCCATGTTGACAGTTGGCAAGTAAGTTATTTTGGAGTAGATGGTTAAGTAGTTGCTTATGGATACATTTCTCCATTATTTTTGCTAGGGAAGATAGTAGGGCTATAGGACGGTAGGTAGAAAAGTCATAGGAGTTCCCACCTTTATGTAGTGGGATGATATGAGAAATTTTCCAGATAGATGGGATGGTACCTTCATTTATGGTACGGTTAATAAGAATGGAGATGGGACAGGCTAATGCTTTAGCCCCTTTTTGTAGGTATTCTGCTGGGAGTTGGTCAGCTGAGGGGGTGGTAGGTTTTAGTTTTTGGAGAAGGGAGCAGATAAAGGAAGTAGAGACTGGTTGTAACTGAAAAGGTGGAGGTGGGTTTGTCATGGTTGTAGGCAGTTTTAAGGTATATGGAGAAAGTTGACTAGCAAGAGTTTGGATGGCTTGTGTGAAGAAAGAGTTAAAGGCATTAGCAGTATAAGTGGGATTCTCGTGGCTAGTGCCTTGTGGGTTAGGTGTGCTGCATTGTCCTGGGTATAGTAGTTTGTTGATGCTATTCCAAAACTTTTGTGGGTTTTTTTTTTTGGTAAGTGTGCTGTATTTGGTAATAATAGTCTTTTTTGTGATTACTTTTTTTTGTCTTTTTTGCAATACAGTTCAGAATAATAAAGCGACATTACTCCTCACATCTGAGGGTTAAACTTTCTCTTAAAGAGCAAGCCAGGGCTCTCAGAAACATAAGAATTGTATGCTAGCTTGGCCTATTTTCAAAACAAGTATGAAAGAAAAAAACTTTTCTAGGATAGGGTCTGCCATACAGAGGCACATCTCAAATTAAGTAAAAAAAAACAACAAACCCCAGAAAGCTTTAAAAAACATGAAGAGATCACAAACACATAGAAGCCATTTGCGCATGCTTTCATGATAATGGTCATAAGCCTATATTTTTAATACATTTAATTCTGATATCTGTATATGAATGGAACTTTGCCCATTTGTTGTATGCATTGTACATACTTGCATATTTATTAAATCTTCTACTGTAAC